>NC_063206.1:26685550-26690550 GCF_017589495.1 Alosa alosa | reverse complement strand
AAGCGGACGTGATTGGAAAGGGCCGGCCGGTCGACAGGGAGACTGGCAGCTGGGTGAATTCACATCCTCACCTCGGAAACAAGGAGGCAGAGGTGTGACAGGGAGGTCGCGACCTCCAGCCGCTGGCAAAGTCATATACAACAGCCATAACGCACATGACACGCACAGCATACAGTCAGGGATGGCTAAATGATGTGCCCTGTGCTAATTCTGTGTATGAATACTGAATGTGAACTAAAGAATATCATGTTGTTGTTTACAACTTTGCAATACAATACCAAGATGAAAGACTGGAGAGCAGACAGATTGAATGTCTAAAATAAATACTATTGTTTTTGTTTACAACAATAGAATACCAATAGTGCCAACACCAATACTTATTTTAGTACAGTGTTCTGTGAAAGACCAGGAAGTAGACACGCTGAATGTATACTATACTATAACATACTTAATGTACAATGAATTCATGTAACTGAAATGAGAATTAGTTCTGTTCAGTGATTCCACTGTTATTACACAATTATTACACTTTGACTCCATTGCCAGAACAGGATAGTAACACACTGAGCAACAATGATAAACAGAACATTGGTACTTTAAATGTATAAATAACAGAATTAACATTAGCAATGGTAATCCTGTGAATGCAATGCTTAATTTAATGCAACTCTAATGTAACAATGTTACTGGAGCACAATGGTTCTGATGTCAGAAATGTTGAAGCTTATCTCCAAATGCCAGAGTAAAGTGGCAAAAGAAAGCATGTACTGTACAACAAACTGAATGCTAAGTGTCACCTCTTTTGGGGGGACTTTTTGTTTTGTTTGTCCTCTGTGCGCTCAGACCAACATTACCATGCCTCTTTCAAAGCTCTACACTGTTGAGTACATTTCACTAAAGGGCCACAAAGCCTCTTACGTTTTGACTGACAACCCTATTACCCTGTTACTAGCTTGAGTGGAAGAAGAATGACTAAGAACTGGGGAAAAGGGGATTTGTTCTTAGGTTAGACACAATGTTAATGCATTATAGGATTTGCTATATTTCCTTGGATTTGCATTCAAGCATAAGCGTAATATTAGGCTCTTTCTCTCGGCGCTTCTCTGTAATGCGCATATATGTCTTCATGAGTTGTGTCACGACAGAGAGCCTCTGTGTGTGACCAGACGTAGCCTTCAGTGTGCCAGTGTTGCTGCCACCATGTGGTCAGAGAGCTCACTGCATCCCTTTAAATAAAAACCAGACAAGGGGGGGTGGGGGGGTAAAGGCCAGAAAAAATAGCCGCGGCCCAGCGTGTGGTCAGTAGGTGTACCTGGCTTAATATCACACTGAGGTCCTCGGGGGAGTGGACGGCCGACTCTCCCCTGACCTGACAATTACCCAAACTCCCCCAGCGCGTGCTGATTGCTATTGATTTGCCAGGAGCAGGTGGCACCTGTTCATGCCCGCTCCTGCACACGTGCTTTCTCTTCCACACTCGCACTCGGACAAGTCCCAGATGCCCGATGCTGTGCGTCTGCGCCAACGGACGACTGTGATACGTCGACAAGGAGGGGTCACACTGTAAACATTCTCCTGCTCATTAGACAGCACCAAGTCTGCACCCCTTTCTACAATGTAATGTGTCAAACCATGGTGCCTGTCACTGCACCAATACGTGCGGCGTGTCTGATGCTGAATACTGAATATACTACTGTATATACTACCAGACACGCCGCACGTATTTGTGCAGTGACAGGCACCGTGGATTGTGTACGAGGAGCTCCTGGAAAAGAGGAGGCCCCTCAGCAGTCTGTGGCGTCTGCTCCTGGTCTCACCTGCTGAGCGTCCTCCCACTTCTCCCTGTTCTCCTCCTCCAGGAGGTTACTGATGATCTGGAAAAAGTTCTGCAAATGAGAGAGAGAAAGAGAGAGAGAGAGAGAGACTGTGTATAAAAAGAGGAATGCATAATGGAGGACATAGCCAGTGATGCAACCGCCTAACAGCAGACAGTCAAAAAAAAAAACACACACAAATATTGCAGCTTGTAACATTTGGTGCTAAAATCCAATGAGATCCTAGAGGATTTCAAAGTTCTAAAGCCTTCATGATTACAATTAGGTTTTATTAGATTTTCAGATTCATTTAGAGAGCTAATCCACATTATTTGCAACTTGAATCTACAGAAAATATTAGAGCATCCCTCCAGCTGTCCAAACAAGCTATTCTATGGGCATGCACATTAGCATGTGTGCCAAATGTATGTGTGTGTGTGTGTGTGTGTGTGTGTGTGTGTGTGTGTGCGCGAGCATGTCATGACGTACTGTATGTGCTGTGTGACTAACGACTCGTTGTGGCGAGCGCTAGCTCGGGCACCTGGGCCGCACGGCTGTTTGTGATTAACCACTCTGTCGTTTCTCTCGTGTGCTCGTCGCAACTCTGCATACACAACCGGAGCAATCGGGGGAGTGTTGGAGCGGGGGGGGGGGGAGAGGTGCTGGGGAGTTCAGAGCCGCAGTGCTGATTCGGGGGTGTTCGAGGTGTGTGTGTGTGTGTCTGGCGTCCGCTCTGCTCATTCTTTTGTCTGGCTCCCCCCTCCTTTACTCGGTGCTGGCGAATGGTCTTAAGAGCTGTGTCGCCACTCTCTCTCTCTCTTTCTCTCTCTCTCTCTCTCTCTCTCTCTCTCTCTCTGTCTGTCTCTCACTCACTCACTCTGTCTCTCTCTTTCTCTCTCTCACACACACACTCTCTCTCTCAGTCTCTCTCTTTTTCTCTCTCACACACACACTCTTTCTCCCTCTCTCTCTCTCTCTCTCTCTCTCTCTCTGCTGGCATGGGCCATCTTGTTTTCTACTTGAATGCTTATGCTCCCTCTGGTGGTAACACGTCCACTTAAACACTGCATTAGCCGTACACGCACATGCACACACACACACACACACACACACACAGACCCAGTGTTTTGTGTGGGTGTCTGTGTGGGTTTGCCCTTGTGTGATCGTCTCTGTCTGTATGTGTGTGCTTGTATGTATGTGTGTGTGTGTGTGTGTGTGTGTGTGTGTGTGTGTGTGTGTGTGTGTGTGTGTGTGTGTGTGTGTGTGTGTGTGTGTGTGTGTGCGTGTGTTGGGGGAGGTATTCTCTAGTCACTTCTGTTGCAGCATGAAAAGAGTCGTGAGAAAACAAACATCTCTGTCCAACCACCCCCAGACCCCCCAACACACACACCACACACACACACACACAGACTGAAACATTTGCCTATAAAACCCCCTAGAGCACCCCAACAATGGATCAGCACAGAGAATTGAAATGATCCAATTGGAGACAGAGGAGGAGGAGGGTTTTGAGCACAGAACTCTTATCTGCAGCGGCAACACACACACACACAGAGATACTGAGAGCAGAGCAGTGTTTTAAAATGGAGGAGAAAAGCTTAAGAGCCACCATGAATGTGATGGAGACAGACGCAATGGGGAGTGGGAGAAGGAGAGATCCTCATGCCACATTTAGAGGGATTGCTCGTCTTTTTTAGTGAATGTGACACGCATGCATGCACACACACACACACACACACACACACACACACACACACACACACACACACACACATACACACAATAACACAGACACACACACACACTCACACACACATATTTGACACAATGTCACAATCCACAAAGCCACACAAAATCAGCACTCCACTTGAAATTAAATATAGCAGTTCACCTCTGCTAACATACATTTTCCAGCTTTCCAGCAAAAAACATGTTTTCAGCTACCTCAAGATTGCTGTCCTTGACAAAAATGGCAAAACATCCCCATCCCCATCCCCATCACCAGAAACAACAACAACAATAACAACAACAAACACAGAAACGATCTCCCGCCCTCGCCTCACCTGCACGTCGTCGGAGGACGGCTCGTAGCTGGCCCGCTTGAAGGTGTCCGTCACGTTGCGCAGGATCTCCACGGACGAGAGCAGGTCACCGGCGTAGAAGACGCGCCTCTGCGTGAGGTCCAGCAGCACCTTGGTGACCTGGGACATGCCGTCACCCGCCAGGTTCTTCTGGCCCTTGGTGAGGTGGCCCTGGACCTGCGGGACCGAGACCGGCAAGGAAGAGAACAGAGCTTGGGTCTTCTGTCCAGCCTTGCAACAACAGACTGGAACAGACATGGCTGGCCATGCAGAGAGACAAGCGAGAGTGGACAGACAGTCGGAAGAGCTTTCATCCATTATGCGTGCCATGGACAGAGAGAGAGAGAGAGAGAGAGAGAGAGAGAGAGAGAGAGAGAGAGAGAGATGCTAGAGCAGACGGAATGGGGGAAAGTCGAGACGATAAGCGGTTTCAAAGACGTAATGTGTTTACAGCGAGTGGGTGACATTTAATTAGCACCGTTAGCATCAAGCAGCCACACCGCTTAGCAGGACAGACAGACATGGGTGAGGGAGGGTGGGGGGTGGTGTGCAGGACTGCATGTCGCCACTACGCCTGGACATCACACAGCACACACACACACAGCACACACACAGAGCACACACACAGAGCACACACACAGAGAGCACACACAGAGCATCACATGAAAGCGTGCACATGAAACGGAGGATGTGAAAAAGTGTTTAGCTCAAAGGAAGAAATGCTGATTGGGGAAGAGTCGGCCAGCAGAGGCATTCACTGCCAGGGGGTGGGAGGTAGGCTGGGGGTGGGGAATGAGGTATTTGGGGGTATTAGTGTTTTAATTTGCTCTGTTGTGCCAGGGTGGTCCGGGAAGGACGTATGTGTGTGTGTGTGTGTGTGTGTGTGTGTGTGTGTGTGTGTGTGTAGGTGTGGGCATTTATGACTGCGTGATTGTGTGTGTGTGTGTGTGTGTGTGTGTTATTTTGTGTATGTGTGTGTGGGGGCGAGGGCATACATGTGTGTGTGTGAGAGAGAGAAAGAGTATCAGTGTGAGTGTGTGTGTGAGATGGGAATGGGGTGGAGGTAATTTACGACGCGCCACAAACAGAGCCAGTGAAAGGAAGC
>NC_063206.1:26640550-26680550 GCF_017589495.1 Alosa alosa | reverse complement strand
TTGGCTGAAATCTTCCTTGATTCAATTAATAAAAATCATTACGGATATATGTCTCTTTCTCATGAGTAATTGGAGACACGGTGACTTGGGTAATAATTTGACTCACTTTGCCAATATTAAAGCACATTTTATGATAAGGATTCAAAAGCAGCCGCATGCTTTACAGCCTTTTAATGAACACCATAAAATCCTGCATCCGAAAAAAAAGCTGGATGCTCACAGCCAGGGCATACATTACATGCCCTTGTCTAGAAAGGTATAATAAGCATGTAAAAGGCAGAATAGTGATTTCTACCACTGACCTGAATTTATCCCGCACCTACCCTTCACTTCACCCTACCCATGTCCAAACGCATCCCTGAAACACATTCATGCATTCACATGCACACAAAAACAAGCCCCTTAGAAGCTTAGAATGAAAAGAAGAGCCTGTGACTGACTCATATAGACAGCCTGGTGCAGAGCTATTCCTTTGGCAGGGCTCAGCAGCATATTGGATGGTATCTGAAGCTAGGGAGAAAGCCTTAGGAGATCAGACCACTGATCGAACTCTCTGGCAAACACTCGACACTAGCAGAAATCCCTGTGCCTTCTAGTTCATGGCAGTACTCAGGGTTTGTTTTGGCCTGTGTTAGGTAATGCAGTCATAAATACATACATACAAATGTAAAGTATTTTTTCAGTTTATTTTCACAGGCTGATGTCATTGGGGCATTGTTGAAAACAGCTCCTGCAACACAAAAGCTTTACTTTGTGCTGGCTCCAATTTAAAATTTCACAATTTTACATAACTGACAGCGCTAGCTCCTCACTGAAGATCTATTGTTCAGCTAGTTTTCAGGTGGCTGAGGGTAGCAGGTGACCTCTTTTGAAACAAACAAGAGAGACCAAAAATGTTAATGCCTGAATTACTTCTTTGTATGTGTTGGTCCAAGTAAGTACTGTGTGTGCGACTCACAGGTGCTTAAAATGGATGCAGTTGGAAGGATGCACCTTCTTTTCCACGTTCCGCCAATGAATTTGTCCTTTCCTAGCCTGGCGGGCCATCCTATATCATTGAAATGTATAGTCTGGAATCGAACCATTCACCTCGCTTAATCCAAGGGGCGGCAGAGAATTGTATTTCAAACTGCCTAGGCATGCAATAGGCCAGCTGCCAATAACCATATCCGTGATCCGCCGGCAAAACGGCAAATACATCCTTCTTCGAAAGGAATGACTTTAGTGCATTGTGTTGCTCAACTTTCAAAGAAAAGCACAAGTCCAATTCTCCAAAGTTGACGCCAACGCCGATTCAAACAACCGCTTTAGTTAAGCCATAGCCACCTTCCTTTGTTGTTCACCGTCGCTATCCTTGTTAAGCCCGCCTTTAAGACTCTCTAACAAAATAGAGCGCTGTGATTGATGAAGTCCACGGGCCAGCCAATAGAAATCCCTATGGTTTGATACTAGATCGACAGGCTGAGCAAATTAATTTGCCGCTGCTAGGGTGCATCTAGATTTCTAGGCTAGTCCTTTCCTTCAAGGGAAATGGAACGTCTTCAGTCGATATCTGTCAACTTACATCTGTTGTCGAAACATACTCCATCTCCGTGGTCGGTCAGAGAGTTTAGTCCCATGACAACCCTGCACCTGCTCTCGCTTAGATCTCAAAACAACAATCACTTCAAAGACGCCAAAATGAGACTCTTTTTTTCTCTCTCTCTTTTCTATACAACAGAATCACTCTTCGTAATTGCATTCACCTGGCCGGACTCTATATCGTTCTACTAGAAATGAAGTATGATCTAAGTATTGGTAATGTTTTTTTTTTTTTGTTTTTTTTTTTTTTTACATTATTATTTTTCTCTCCTTTTCCTTTTTTTTTAAATTGCTGTTGTCCTTTTTTATTAATATTATTTCCCTTCTTGTGTATTAGTGAGAGTGACATAGGTGTATGAGTGTGGATGCAGGTGTGTTTGTGTGTGTGTGTGTGTGTGTGTGTGTGTGTGTGTGTGTGTGTGTGTGTGTGTTTGTGTGTGTGCGTGTGAGCGTGCGTGCAGACATGACTAAATAAGGATGCACATGTGTATGTGTGTGTGGGTGTGTGCGTGCGCGTGCATGTGTGAAGAGGATGAGGGTGTGATGTGGATGTAGAGCACTTGTTTATAAACTGTTCATGAGATCCATTGAAATTTTTAATGTACATTTGTAAATGAACTCTTCTGTGATCGATTGAAAAAAAGAAGATGTAAAATAAATGATAAAGAATATCACTCGCCTCAGGTATATTTCGAGGGCTTCACAGGCGTGTGCTATTCCGTGTAAGATATTTATACTGACTAAGGCGTATTCTTGACTGGAACACAAAGCGAGGGAGCAGAGAGACCTCTGACACACAGCCATGTCAGGAGGCAAGACAGTGATAAATGATCTCTGTGCAGAGCTAATTCTGGAATGGGCCAAATGGGCACAGATGAGGGAGAGGCCCTCCTATTTACTGTGTGCTTGCCCAAATTAAAATGGCTAATGGAACACTATTTTCCTAAAAAAAAGAGAGAGAGAGAGAGAAGAGAGAGAGAGAGAGAGAGAGAGAGAGAGAGAGAGAGAGAGAGAGATGGAACTCTCAGGCTTAAGCAACCACTGTCATAAACAGGCAAGGTCTGTCTGAGCCTTTGGTGCATTTGAGGCATTTTTCTATGAGTGATGAGTTCCCTGTACAGTGAAAACCTTTATAACTGGGCTATTTGGACCACAATATTTAACCCTACAACAACCTTAGCCCCTTTCCTCTCCTCTGCCATGTGTGCATGAATTAAAAACATATTCTCAGCTGACACCCGGACGCAAACATATGGCACAATCATGGCTGTAATTACATCGCCCATGCTGAATATCCTTCCACACGGTGTCATTTAACACGGAAATTAAATCAGCCCATTTCCACGCCAAATGCCATTGAGTTATAATGGAATTTGACAGCAGAATTGCCTGATTAAATCCCAGCCTAGGACTACAAAGACAATTACTGCCGTTGGAGTGGGCTGGTGTCTCTGGACCTGCTGGCACGGCGAGAAGGATGGGGTCATGGGGGGGGTGGTGGTGGTGGTGGCCTTTCTATCTGCACTGCCCCCTTGGCTGGCGAGACTGCAGTGATACACGGGCATGTGAGGGTTAACTTGGAGGGCAGATGTGTCCACTATCTGCCCCTGGGGCAGGTGGACAGGGTTGTATGACTGCACAGGGACTCAGGCACCAAAGCAGCTGTTGTTGTAGGTGGAGGCTCGGGGTGCGTGGGGAGAAGAGAGAACATGGCCCTCATTAGAACATGTGTGTGTGTTTTTGTGCTTGTGGGTGGTTTGTGGTGGGTGGTTTGGTTTGCACACATTTTTGCTTTTCCTCTGCAGTCTACATCGGCACATATGATGCAACAGCAGGGACAGAGCAGTAGGCTGGGGACCACAGTACAGGTCCCCAGAGTGTGTGTGCGTGTGGTGGTTGGCTAGGTTAGCGGTGGTGGTGGCAGGTGTGTTCTCTTACCTGTGCAGTTGGGGTTATGTGTGTGTATGTGTGTGTGTGGGGAGTATTCTCTTACTTGTGCAGTCGGGCTTATGTGTATGTGTGTGTGTGTGTGTGTGTGTGGCGTGTTCTCTTACCTGTGCAGTCGGGTTGTGTGTGTGTGTGTGTGTGTGTGTTCTCTTACCTGGGCAGTCGGGGTTGTGTGTGTGTGTGTGTGTGTGTGTGTGTGTGTGTGTGTGTGTGTGTGTGTGTGTGTGTGCGGTGTGTGTGTGTGTGTGTGTGTGCGTGTGTTCTCTTACCTGTGCAGTCGGGGTTGTAGCACTCTCTGCTCTCGGCCCAGTGCCCGCGGCACTGACCCACCCCGCGGGGGTCGAACCACTGTTGATCCTTGGCCACTGCTGAGTCCCATTGGCACAGGTCACTGAGCAGTCGCTCCACGCACTCCACTCCTGCCACTGGCCGTCCACTGGAGCAACCAAGCACGACCAGATACACGCACACACACACACGAAACGCACAACACAGAACGTCCAGGAACGTCGCCAGGAGACCACGGCAGGGAAGGACAAGGAGGAGGAAGAGGAAGAAAGAGAGGAGTAGAAAGAGGAGGAAAAATGAGAGAAGATAAGTCTTATAAAAGACACTAATATTGCCTTACTCAAAAGAAAACCCAATTTATCTGATATCTGTATGTGTAATAAAACTAAGCCATTCGAAAAAATGCAATATTACTGTGTGCAGTGAAGCCGTGCTGTACTGTAGCAGTCCAACAAGGGAAAAAACAGGGCTTATAAGCATTTCTAAGGTGCACAAGGGAGTAATTCACGGTAATTTGGCAATGTTAAAACTGGTGAATGCACTGCGGGCAGGTGCCACATTTCAATCGCAACCTGCGTTCACCACTGAAGAAAAGAAAGGTTTCCATGAGCCAGAAGGCTAACCAGTGTTTGCCTGTAAGCAAGTGTTTCTGTCTAGTCTAAATGGCGCCACAAGAAGCGGGATTGAAGAAAAAAAACAAAGTGCGGAAGAAAATAGCTGTTAATTGCCTTTGCCCCCGAAACAGGCTGCGGCTTTTAAGAGCAAGCCTGACAAACAAAGCATCTAGGATTGGACATAGCAGCAATCTGTCAGTTACCAGAAGCAAAGCCAAACATTTGCAGTGTGGAAAAACTCATCATCGCTAATCTGCTTAGCATTCACGGGCAATTGCGGCTAAGTGATTTTCACTTCAGCAGAACGGTGTTGACTCTACCAGTGG
The DNA here is from genome assembly GCF_017589495.1 of Alosa alosa. NCBI lineage: Eukaryota > Metazoa > Chordata > Actinopteri > Clupeiformes > Clupeidae > Alosa > Alosa alosa. Next base: position 26,675,794 of record NC_063206.1, on the reverse strand, counting down.
TTTCCAGCTTCTTTGTGTGTCTATATGTGTGCATGTCTGTATGTGTGTGTGTGTGTGTGTGTGTGTGTGTGTGTGTGTGTGTGTGTGTGTGTGTGTGTGTGTTTGCTCGCGCGTGCGTGTGTTTTTCCACTGTGCCCACAGCCCATCACGTGTGGGCTTTAAACAGCAGCCACTGAGCAGCAGTCCGGGCACCTGGCCTGGCGTGTGTTAAACCACTAAAACACAAAGTAATTGATCTTGTAATGTGCTTCAATGGCCAGCTGCTGCTGCACAAACCCACCCCCCCACCCCCCCCACACACACACCCACACACCACAAAGCCCATCCCAGTGTCACATTAACACTAGATGAGCTTTGATTCTCTTCAGCTGGGGGCTGGAAGGGGGGTTGGGGGGAGGGGTCCAGCACATCAGATTGAGGAGGGGAATTGGTGGCTCTATGTGGAAACTAATTTTCCAAAATCATCCTCAAAGGGATGGTGTGGCTGGTCGAGATCTGAAACCCAATGCGGAGCGGTCTTCAATTTAGGGGCCAAATTGATTACGGTCGCGGGCGAGATTGAAACGTTAGACGGGGGCTGACGCTCCAGCCTCCCACCCAGGGTACAAATCTCCAGATAGGATTTGGACCGTTGTCTGAGTGCGACACTCCCTCGGGAGCTTGAGGTGAGGAGGAGGATGAGTAGTTTGTGATGAGATGATTGTGTGTGTGTGTGCGTGTGTGTGTGTGTGTGTGTGTGTGTGTGTGTGTGTGTGTGTGTGTGTGTGTGTGTGTGTGTGTGTGTGTGTGGAGGCACAAACCTGGGCAGAGGGCGATGTTGCAGAGCTTGCTCTGGGTCTCCGGGCCGTCACAGGCTCGTCCGCCATGCTGAGGTGGGACGCAATTCCGCGAGCGTGTGCGGTGCCCGCGGCCGCAGGTGAACGAACACAGGCTCCAGGGCGACCACTCCTCCCACACGCCGTGCACTGCGGACGGACAACAGGCATTAGAGACGTCTCGATTCTCCTCCATGTAGCCGCCATCGCCTAAAGCTAGCTCTCTCTCTCTCCCTCCCTCTCTTGACACACTAACTCACACTATCTCTCTCTCTCTCTGATTTATTCATTCATTTTCTCCCACTTTCTCTGTCTCTCTCTCACTCACTCAATCACTCTCTACCTATCTTGCAAGCACATACTCAACAGCTCACAAAACATACAGTACTTATACAGCACATGAACCTACATGCGAACACACATGAGATTTCAGAAATACACACAAACAAACACAATACACACAAACGCGCGCACACACACACACACACACACAGACAGACTGGTCATTAAAAAAAACAAAATGGTGCCAGCCTGTTAGGATCACTCTGGCCAGAATACTGTACAGGTCTCTGCTTGCTGTCGCACCAACCTTGTCCAGAGCCAGTGTTCACACTGGACAGCTTTAACTAAGACCCATGGGACATCCAAGGTCATCCTACGCATGTGTTTAACCACTGCCCATTTAGGCATGGGTAAAAGCCTTTGGCTGTGTCCGCTTCATTGCTAAAAGCTGGTGCAGCATGTGATCCTATTCCAGTTTTGTGTTTGGCTTCTTCCAGTTTATGCTCTAAAAGACCTCATCTAGTCATCCAGATTTTTCAGCTTTTCACAAAATCAGCCCCAATAATGACGTATCAAGGATATATCATGAACCACAGAGATTTTCTTTCATTAAAAGACATTCCGTTTGCTGATTTTACAAATCCTAGGTTAGCTGGGTGTGCTAGCCAAATTCTTCATCAGACTATTATGCTTTAGCTAAGCAAACAGCTAACTCTGAGCCTCATCGTGAACCACATTACCAGGAGTCATGGAAGCAAAATGATGAGGGCCATATCTAATCGCCTTGGAGACATGCAATAAAGACAGCTATAATGAAGATACTTTATCATCTAATATACTTCACAGCAACGTACAATCCACTCCTGACAACATGACAACATTGATTGTCACAGTGATTGAAGCTGATCGCATTTATGATAGCTTTCAGGCACATGATAGTGAACTCGTCTAAAGGGTTAACGACACCTTGTGCTTGTGTAAGCATCCCTGGTGTCCCATCGTGTCAAGGCTGCAGAGTTGTATCCCCTGATGGTAAGCTCCTCTTTCCAGTCCTCTAATTGCCTAATGAAAACTTCAAGCCCAACTCAAACTGTAGTAATTAAAAGCAAACTCCCATTGTGCACACTAAGGGAGGTATCAAAGGGCCAATGTACACACACACACCACAAAGAACCATGTGTACTGTAAAAGGCAGGTTGAAGAAATCAGATTTAAAAAAAGAAATAAAAAAACTGTCTGCAGTTCCTCAATTTAAAAGGGAAAGCTTCTATGTTAGGTGAACAGACTTTTTGGAGCTCTTGTACAACAAAATGGAACGAACATTTGATGATGGAAATGGACCTTTTGTAAAACTTTTCTTTTTGACATGGAGTGTTGTTATGGGGTGGGCCTGTGACTGTCAGAATGGCAAGTACATAGTTTTCTCAATCTGAATCTGATTCACAGTCTGAATCTGATTAAACCTCATTATCACCCAGAGAGAAGAAATATTCTTTTCTGATTATCTGGTGGGGTGGCTATTAATACACCGTTCCATATCAATGCTTATGAATATAACAACCAGGACGACGGTTGCAGGCTTCGCAACAATGGAATCAACTGTAAACAAGCTAACTGTCCATGCTATCCTGTTATAGGGCCAACGGAAGTTGTACAACAAGCTAAACTAGTGAGCTTCTTTTTAAACAGAACCGTGTGTTTCCTTTGCTTTACAGTGGCAACCGGGTGATAAGCGGGATAACGGCCTTCAAGGTGTGTCCAGTTATACGGAATCAATTACCGTATTTTCCGGACTATAAGTCGCACCGGAGTATAAGTCGCACCAGTCAAAAAATGTTTCATGAAGAGGAAAAAAACATATATATAAATATATATATGTTGCACCTGAGTCGCAGGACCGGCCAAACTATGAAAAAAAGTGCGACTTATAGTCCGGAAAATACGGTAATTAACTCCGCTGCGCGTCGGGGAGTTCTTTGCCCCTCGCCCTCGTCCATTAATTCCGTATAACAGGACACCTCGGCGGCCGTTATCCCTTACATTTCTTTTGTCCTATTTCAACAGTTTCATCATCCTCTTCTAGCTAGACAAACTTCTAGTATTTAAAAGCACAAGATACACACATCCTCAGAAATATATTAAACTCGGAAACATGTCCGCAATGTCTCTCCTTGCTAAAGAGCTTCTCGGCATTATTAGTTCAATATCCTCGTCCACTGGCAGCACTACATCACAGAAACTCCTAAAAACAATGCTACATTACCCCACGGAGTCGGGGAAAAAACAGACATAGACCATTAGGCGCAAGTCTGAAATGCACCTGGGGGAGAAGAGTGATTTTATTTGTCTGACTAAGTTATGTGCAGTTCTTTACTCTGCATTATATCTGGCTAGCAGCCAAGGATGTTCCATGGGGATATACTGTAGCATGGGTAGTTTGGCTTTTAAGTAGGCTACTCCATTTCTGAGCAGGACAAAACTCTTGTCCGTACCAAACAAGGCATGCCCCTAATGGCATGCTCAAGAACATGCCGCTAAAGAACTGTAAAGATGCTATTCCAGATTAACTTTGGGCTGAACCTTTCAGATTAATTGTTTTGAGACTGCTTTCCCACAGTCTCTTCTGTGAGTTTAACGAAATGTGGACCCCTTCTGCTGAACAATGACCCGATCCTTGATCGCGGTAGGCCTATGCTAATGCAGAGTAGCCTAAGCCCCTGACAAAATGTCAGCTTGTATTGTGTGGCGGAATTAGTTGGCAGAGGAAAGCTTTTCTTTGACCTAAAGCACACACGTAGGCCTACACAAAAAAGCAATTGGGGGTAATTTTACCTAGCCAAACCGCTTCAAATGCTACTCATTTGAAATAACTCGACTGAAATAAGAAAAGTGCTGCACGGGGTCTACCACATGAGATAAGAGGTTCTACCGCAGGAAGACGAAATGTGAAGAAATAGCGCGCTGATAGAGGGATGGATTGGACTGTTTAGGAATATGATCTCGGCAGCAGACTTGGCTGCGGCTTTTGTACGTGTCACCGATACCTCTGCTGGCTCCCTCTGGGAAATTATCAAAATGAACGAGGACTCAAATATGCCAAAAAGCTGTTTTGGACCGATTCTCCCACTCACTCACACACACACACAAACACACACACACACAGACACACACACACACACACACACACACACACACACACCGACAAAAGGCAGAAAAATGATGAGAGGGTTGGCTTTCGCTGTTCTTAAATCATTTCTGAGTAGGAAGAGGACAAAGTGCATGCCTAGATTGACTGCCACCAGAAAAAGGAAATGAGTCATCCAGATACTTGGCATCACTTCCTGTTTGCAGTTTTATAAGACAAGGCTGAAGTACTTTATAATGTCATACATGAAAGAAGGCATCTATTGAGCATTTTTTTCTTTTTTTTGCAAACATATCACAATGAAATAAATCCAAATTTAAATATACATATGAGGGTGATCGGGGATGAAATATATAAAATGATATAATATGCAATACATTCATAAAAAAACTATCACAAGCAGCATTTCACAACACAACTTAGAATAATAACAATAACAAGAGGAATGTGAAGAATAAAGATAATTGATACTAGCATGGCACTCACATTCAAGGCAAGCAGAGCAACAACACACATCACTAGTGCACTGAGAGAGAACACACAGACATATACACACGCATTGAGAATTTAAAGCATAGGTAACTATCACTACCTGGACAGAGGGCAGTGTTATTGCAAACCCTTGACTCTCGTAAAGGGCCGCTGCAGTGCGTTCCATAAGGCGAGATACACGTTCTCGTGCGCACCTGCGAGCCTTGACCACAGGTGACCGAGCAGGAGCTCCACTGGGACCACTCCTCAGCGCCCGTCTCACCTGCGTGGGAGAAGGGCGACACGGGTTAAAAGCAGCAACATGGTCACATGGAGTCCCCTGTGGGGCGGGGAGGGTGGCCTCCGAGAGGCAGGCAGGGTGCAGCGCTAAAGACTGAGAAGTTACATCAGGTCACCATTTGATAGGGAAGAGACTGGAGGTAGATTGAGGACATATCCGAGAGAACTGGGGGTGGGGGTGGAGGGTAGGTGGGGGTGGTGGTGTTGGGTTGAGGGTGTCTTTTTAATTATTTATCTGTCGTAACGACAACCCCTGGAACTAATCAAAATGTTTGAATACCAAATGCTTGCAGAGATTACCCTGGAGGTTTAGCGTGTTTGCTGGAGGGGGAATTGAGGAACAAATTGGAATGATTAGGAGTTTGGGCTTGGCAGCTACAGTTTCTCACTGCCTGTGCAAGAATAGCACATTTCCTGTCTATTTCTGTGATTGGGGTCAGATCATTAATGTCGTCAGCTCTTCATAGCGCCCTCAGACGAGTGACCTCAGTGTAACTTCTCAGTTGGGGTCTCCTTGTTGGCTTTCTCCAGCCTCCAAGTGAGAGCCGCCGAACAGTCGAAGACTGATCTCCGTCTCCTCTCATAAGCATGCAAGAGGCTTTGACGAAATCAAACAAAAATGCTTTTTAGGAAGCTAAGGACAGAAACCAAAAACCAAACCGTGATGGAAGGAAAATGCCAAACATAATAGAACATGTACATACCATGCAAAAAAATGGATACTAGTTAGAGAGAGAGATGCCACTTGAAAGTGTGTTAGACTCCAAAGAGGTTCAGGATGCGAAGACACCCAAAGCAGTGTAAAAGAAAGGCAGTGTAAAAAAATAATAATTCAGAACATTTGACTTGACTTCGGCCTAATATGGAACTAAGGAAGTAGGAGACATTCATATATGAGTGGACCTGGATATCTCAAATTCAACCTTGCCTGTGATCAATACTTGGCAATATTGATAAGAGAGAGACCAAAGTGATTTCCTCCATAATATTCAGCAGATCAAAGCATTTTAGGGAAGAGCCGAGAGGCGCTGATGGGTGCTGATTTCATACATTTTCTGCCAGGTTGCACGGACCGATAAGAATAAGGGGGATGACTAGACTTGTGCCATATACTGCAGAGTTCTGGGTCACATTGCGAGCTAGTTGCAACTATGTGAGGACAAATGCATACACAACACTCTAGGATTGACATATGAAGCATTTACAAGCCACTCTGGATGATGCAGAGGACCTTGCTATACGTTAAGAGACCGTTCCCATGGTAACTCAGGTGTTTGAGTCTAATGCCATCACGGTATGTTCTCAGCATCATGCATAGTCTGTTATAAATGATTTATAAGTGCTCCATATATTAGGCAGTGTTAATAATATTTTTATAAAATTTCTATATAGAGGCCTACTTTATTAAGTTGCATCTAGTCTACAGTGTGTCCCAGGGCTGTTGTATAATGTTTGGTTCAATTGCCTTGTGCATTTACAAACCATCATCTGATAATGTCTGTAGTAGCCAAATATATAAATCTAATTCAATTTAGCAAGAATAAAAAGTAGCAGTCGTGTCACTGAGCAAAGAATAAGTATGGCTGTGAGTTGTAATTCCCAATGAAGCAGTTGCTGACCGGAATTTGTCTGACTCCAATTTTTAAACAGGCTCATTGATTATTTGAAAATTGACCACCTGATAGGCCAGTTAATGAGCGTTTCCATAACATTTCCACGGTGGCTGTCTTGTCGTCGATGCTAACGACTGGAAATCCTTTGTAATGTTGGATTTTTGCAGATCATCACAAATGTGTGTGTATGTAAATCAGGCTTATGGCAACCACCAACCAAAAACACCGATTCAAATGCCCTGGAATGCTGAATACAATAAGGAACAATACAGAGTCCACCCATCAGGAAGCTTGGATTCGGGTTGAGAATTTTCCAAATCAACCAATATGGAAACATGTCAATATAGTTTAGTATTTGTATTATTTTATTTTATTTGTATGGCAACAACTACTCATTTGATTACATTTGAAATCTTTCCATAATGACGCAAATAACATTTAGGTCATAATAATGAATAGGGAGTCACATATGCCCTGGCACTAAACTGTTTTTTTTTTTTCAGCTCTGAATACATTCAGATGTGTCTGAAATCTTATGATGCTCTTAGGATGCTCTAATTGCATCACAGTCACTAAGATGGTAAAAGTTTAAGGAGCAATAAACCTTAATAATGAAATAAAAAGCTTTTAACATCATTGCGATGATCATATATTGGACTGAAAGGTGGATCAATTGGCTGTATGAGGCAGTGCAGGGTATTAACAGCAAGCGGTTTATGAATGGATAAACCAAAAAGCACAACACGGAATGATTTGTCAAGAGACAGATAATACAGTCACATGAGGAGAGTGGAAGGAAAACGCTGTTAGGGGTTTAGTGAACAGTGTTTTTTGCAACTCAATGTGATAATGCACATGTGGGCTGGGCAAATGTCACATGCAGCAGAACACGGTAAACGCAACAAATAAAGAAATAAATAAATAAAAACAGGAAAGAGACAGACTGGCTCGGAAACAAAACCAAGAGGGAAAAACAGATTAAAAAAAATCAGAAAGCCACATGACAATCAGCTAGGCAACTGAAGTCCCCACATTGCATCTCTTTATTATGGTCGACGGAATGAGAGTAAATGGAGAAAGGAAACAATAAAGAACAGAAAAGAAAGGAAAGGCAAAGGATAACCTCCAGAGACTAAACTCAGAAAACTCCTCACAGTCGCATAAACTATGTGTGTCAAAGACAGGAATCTGCAACCCTTTTGATTGACAGAGATGATCATATTAACATGGTAATGTCTTATGTCATTTTAACTAACAATTTACCACGTTCCTCCATATATTTTACCTTTTGATCGTAAGAGTCAATTCTATCTTAGGAGTTAAAATGTCTATAATTTTTTAAATGCATATCGCTTTCTGCATAGTCACCCCTCTTAAATAAATAACAAATATTACATTGTATTACTAGTGTCTGCGGTTTAGCGATGAAACAGCATGAAAACCAAATGTGCTTGTTCCCAAACTAAAGACACTCTGGGGAGAGTGTCAAATCTATCTTTGTAATCTGTATTTGTTTGTCTTTTTATTATTATGTGACCATAAAGGAGAGAAAGAGAAAGAAATAGTGTGATAAGAAACACTGTCACTTAAATTAAAAAGGGTGCAGCACAATAGAGAGCATGCAAGAGGCTTAGATGGAAATTAAGTTTAGGTAATAACAAAACCAAAGGAAAGAAATATAACTATTGAATTACCAGTTTGTGCCATAAATTTAGCAGACTCATCTTGCTCCTGTTGACCCTTTGTGTCATGAACTGATCTCGGCCGCTGACTTTTTACAGTATTCTCTTCGATCATTCCAAATTCTAGGGACAGAATAAAGGTTCATGAAAGCTAGGCTTGGACAAAGGACTTCAGAGAATGTAAAAGACTTAACACAGGACCCTGGAGATGCGTATCGATGGCAGGACAAGGCTAGAAACAAAGATTACACATAGATAAAATTATTTAACCGTGTCACTTTTTTTCTTCCTTTTTTGTTTACTTTAAAACAGTGAACAATGTAACTGTTTACCAGTAGTGAGTTGGGGGTATTAATTGTGTTTGAAAGCACAGCTAATACACATAAGCATACATGCAAATCAACTCACATCACTTTTGACAAGAGATTAACTTTCATCCCACCCTCCCCTCTCTCCTTAAGAAAGTAAAAAAAAGAATAAAAGAGAATGAAAGTAAACATGTGTAAGCTGTCTGAAAGCCACAGAGATAGGGGGCATGAACATAACATGCTATTGATCCACAATTTTTTGCAACAGATTTATGATTTTTATGCTATTAGTAGTTATAGGTAAAGAATTAGTAAAAGAATAATCTTTATGTTGTAACTGAAAACAGCAAGTATCATAAGATCTATTATCTGAAAATGTATTCTGAGCCACACTCAATTTGTTTGTTTTGTCATCCTCTCTTGACTGCTTTTTGAATGTATCTTCTTGGACTGCTTTCAAGTGAATGAAAAGGCTGGCTGATTACTGAGCCCAGTTATATATTTAATTATCAAAGTCAAGTGGGTTTCTACTAATGTGTCATGCTACATGAAAACAATAACAAATTTAAATTACATTAAACATTGTAGAGCCAGAAAATATTGGCTTACACTCTTGAAGCAAACAATGTCAAACTGTCACTGTAGAAAAATATCCTTTCAGAAACACTTTAAAAACAGAATCCCTTAAAAGGTTTTATAGCAGTTTGAAGTGAGCTCATTTGACTTCAACTGGGTTCAATGAATTAGCATAGGATGTGTTTCATGAAAAACCTTTATCTTAAATTAAAAAAAGAACACCAAGAACCTTTAAAACGAAACACAGTACAGTGCAATGGTTCTATGCATAACCTTATCTGCACATAGAACTCGTGAGAACAGTTCTGCAGGGCTCACAAAGGTTATTCAGTGCTAAAAGAGTTCTAACAGCTGATGGTGTCTAAAAGATAGAGGTCCTCATTAGAGGACTAAGCAAAAAAGACCTTCACAGACACCTCCATGGGGAAAAATAAAATAATCCTTTTCTTTTACTGATAACAAAAAGTACACCCAAACGGTGTGCCTATTGTGGTTCACATAGATATTTGATGTTTGCTTCTAAAGAGCAGATTTTTACAGTTAGCGGTTTGGAGGGGGTCGCAGAACCCACTGATGCTTAATAAAACTCAGCCAGGCAAACGTCACTAATTGGGAATTACAACTACAGGTAAAGGGAGGCTGCCGGAGAGAAGACAGCCATACAGCAGCACCTCACGCTCAACTGTCTGATCTCAATTTCACCAATTCCGTGTCCAACTGAACATTAGTCTTTTTTTTTAAATAAAAAAAACAGGACGATTATGACAGAACACTGTTGTCACATGAGGTGCCAGAACACAAATCAACATTAAAGTCTTGCAGTAAAAAAATGAGGGATGGAGAGAGAGAGAGAGAGAGATTGCATTAAAAATGCAGGTGAGAGAAATGGAGGTGTGAGACCATGTGGGAGTGCTGTGCTGATCCAAGACTGCGGGCTCATGCCCATTTGAAGCTGGGGGCTCTGTGCTGGCCTCGGAGCGCTCTATTTGATGTGTCTCACCTGGCGCCAGGAGCGCTACTCTGCGCAGCCACCTCTTTCCCCTGCCTTTGATCCCACCTCTTCATCCCGCGCTACACTTCAAGCTACAAATGCGTCATTTCACCGGGCTCTTGTCACCGCATTCAATGCTTTACACAGAGACATCCAACCTTGAATCCATGATGCCCATGATCAATGTTAGATACAGTATAAGCTAAAAGATTGAGTGATCACTCAAAAAGTGTTGCTGGATCTCAGCATCTCCTGTATCTCTGAAGCTCAAACAGCACCTAGTTTATGGGTTCAGCACTCAGGAAGCCAACATACAGACACTTACATTTGTACTAAATCATAATTCACTTCAAAAATGTCTGCTGAAATAATGTACAGGAAATATAAAATGAAATGCAGCATTGTAGACAACAGTATGTAGATAGTATGTCATGTTCACGTGTTGGTGAGCACATATGGTGCACACTTTAGCAGTGTTTCTGATTTATATTGAGAATTAAAAAAGTAAGAAGTACATTTTTTTCTCTTCTTCTCTTGCAAACAAGGGAATTTAATGGTAGCCTACTGGGGGGTAACCATAAGGACAATCTCCAAAATAGTCAAACAAATAATGTAATTGGTGACCTGGTGTGTCAGTGTTGGTGTCATCTAGCTGCATCTTGCATCATTTGCTTAGTAGCCTCATTCTACACCTGGTCATAACAAAATCAGGATAGCATGGTAGGAACCAGAGCTTGGGAGAGCATGCTGTGTCTTATATGGAATGTGTTCTTTTATGAGGTCAGTAATTTGACATTTGTAATGTTTACTTTGCCACAGAGATCTGCCCAGTGTCACTGTCTATTATATCGAGTCAACCCCCACAGACCTGGGGGAATCTATAGTCGGTGGTCTCTCATTAATTTGATTGTCTGTTATTGTTCCTGTGGCTCAGTTGGAACATTCAGCCCTGACAGTACTGAACTAATGGGATTCATTTAAACAGCAAGCTCAAAACCAAAATTGTATTTGTTTTCTAAGGTGTTAGCATCAAATGATGTTGTATAAGAATTAATTTAAATGACCTGAAACAGCTCATCTACATTGTCCAAAAATTATTTATATTTTCATGCTAAAAAGGTCACTTAAAGATCCCAGGCCATGGCATGCTGTGTCTATTTTTTTTTCTTTGAGAGAACTGCAGAGCCAGACAGGCTTGTCACTAGGTGATGTATAGTGCAACTATACTCAGCACTCGCTTTCTCTTTTGTTATGTCAGGAGATCGCCAAAGGAGTGCGAGAGGTGGTGTTGGAAAGGGGGGAATGGGGGGGGGGGTGGAGGTTGAGGGTCTCACTGTAAATAAAGACAGCAACCACCACAAATCACACCATCTAGCCACATCTGGCACATCACAGCCCACAGTCAGAGTCGTGTTTATTTATTTATTTATTTTATTTTTTTTTTTAGAACGTTCCAGAAACATCTCACTGTATAAAAGCAAGCCAGTCGGGTATCCAGAGCCAGTTTTGTACACTAAGGCCCCACTTCTTTGTGCTCGGCCTCTGGAACCAGATGTGTGGAAGTCAGACAAATGAACCCTCATAAGCCACCCCGCTGCTGGGAGCTCACCGAGCATTGTGGTTGGTAGGGGGAGTGTGTAAGTGTGTGCGTGTGTGTGTGTGTGTGTGTGTGTGGGGTGGGGGTCATGCTGTTAGAAGCCAAGTAGCATGAGGTAAAACAACTGTATGCCTGTGCACAATGCAGTACAGTGGAACAGCAGAAGAGCCCAGATCTGTGGCATACACACCTATGGTGGATAGAGTGGAGGAAGAGGAGAAGGAGGAAGAGGAGGGAAAAAAAACACATACAAATGCAAATCACAGTGGGAGGTGGGGGCTCAAAATGCCTATGCTGCATTTAAGCAATATAGCACGAGTGAGAGTGGGGTTGGTCATGGATATTCCCACGGGTGTTGTTCGGCCGTAGCCACGAGCCCGAGGTCGAAAGGGCGAGGGTAACAACAGCCGCGGGGAATATCCATGACCAACCCCAATACAATCACGAAAATATATTGCTTTTATACAACAATTCTACCACAAACTAAATAATCTGAAAACACCCCATTATTGTTTAAAATGTTAATTTCGACATCGTTCTTACGCATCAAAAAAATAGTTCCCTTTTCAATAGACAGCGTCTTGGTTGCTAGGTAACCAACATTCCAGACCCTCGTTACGGGTCTTTGTGGTTTATGTCTTCTTGAAAGAAATGTGGAAATCACATTCATATCTAGGTTTGCTGCATGCATGTTACAAGGACACTGGGCCATGTCATGTAAGGGACATGGTACTGCAAAAAAACGGAAACATAGTCTACATTGCAGAACCACTCAACTTTATTAATGTATAGTGAATAAATGTTACACTACTGTGCACAGCCTGACGTGACAATGCTAACTAGCACGTTAGCAGCGGTTAGCTAATTATGCTAATGTTAGTTATCTACAGGTCTCCTCCAAGTGACAATCATATTATACACAATGCTGGCAATGCTGAGAACAATTAGCATCCTCGTTTATCTTACTTACATTGAGTTGACTGTGTGGCTTAATCCACAGATGTGGTGAAGCACTGTTTCGTTATGGTTTGCTAAGGAGTAACCCATTGCTTGAAATAGTGGAGAGCTGGGTGTCAAATCTTCGCATTGTATCGCGGAGTGATTTATTATTAGCTGTGCTGAGTCTGAGTTGAAATGTCCAGGGATATTCCAACTCATGGAACGTCTCTCGACCAATCAGAAACAAATAAATAGTTCCATAGAACCCAATTGTTGTATAATTCTGCATAATGTGATCTTGATTATAAATATCTATACAGCGCAATGGGATAATGGCCTGGGGAATCACTGCAACACCCCTTGCATGGGCTTCTCTGCTTGCTCCGTGTGCTCTCCATGGGCCAGCCAGAGCAGCAATCCTCCACCCCAGCCCCTCCGTAGGTTCACCTCCGGTTGACAGGCTCCGGTGTTGTGTGTTTTGTGCTGATCATCAGCTATGGTCTGTATGACATTTGGCCAAAGGTTAAGGAGCTAATAAGGGCTTTGACAAAGCTATCATGGGTATTTTATCCCTGGACATTAGCAGATAAATGTCACTAAATTGAATGTGAAATTTAGGGTCTAAATTCCTCAACTGTATCACATATGCTATGTCTTCAACAATGTTAATTACTGTATGTGAATTTATCAATGAAATATTGCCCTCCATATGTTGTCAATTGTTGTCATTGTTAATTTCTTGGAAAATAAGCCATATGGATTGTGGAACCACACAGACGTGCGCTACTATCTAGTGAGGGAGCCTATTTGGAAACACATGTGATGGACGCAGTCTTGAAGCGTACGCCACTGCACCCGTGTTGGTTTCCTGGTGGTTACTGAGTGCTATCGAACACTGGGAGGAAAGCGCTGGCACTTTGTTTGTGCTCCAAATGCAAATGCCTGGACCCTCGCAGTCCCCCTAGTGTGAAGCTGGCAGGATGCCGGGGTGGGGGTGGGGTGGGATAGTAGGGACTTGGGGTGCGAGAACAAGTGTGCCACTATTATAAACAAATAACTGAACTCGGCAGACTGTGTCTTCCATGGATTGCAAACAAGATAATCTTACTGACACAAAGCAAGGGCCCTAATTGTTTGGGCAGGTGTACCCCCCTGAGGTAGTCCTCGTGACATGAGGTAGTCTTATCTTCTTTCTGTTATGACACTGTTGTGGAAAAGTGATGTTTAAGAGGCAATGCAGTTCCAGATTGTTTTTATTACCCTTGGGTCACATTCAACGCCCACCGTATATGGAACCTACTTTAGGGGACAGTAACGTGTTAGCATATCCATGCATATTGTGAGGTAAAAGGCAAAGAGCTAGCAAGCTATCATGCACCAATAACCAAAATATGAATGCATAAGAATGATAGTATGCAGTGCACTGTGAAAATATTCAGACACCATAGGATGGCACGGGGGACCTTAGCATTCTCACATCTGAGACCGTGTATAGTGCATCACTGAATCCTTAAAGAACACATTTCTCACCTCACAAAGTTACATACGTGCAGTGCTCAATAGTGTGCAATTGTCACAAATCTTCTGGAGTATTTCAAGGCTTCTGTACCACGTGTAGTCATTGGTCTGCTATATGGTCGAGTTCCCCTTTAAGTGTGCATTACTCCGGGATACAGATAATAGAATGTTTATGTATGCAGAGAATATGTCGACCATTTCCTCTCGACACTATTCAATCATTCCCCTGAGGCATCAGTTTCTGTCAGGCAGGAAATGCCTCTTTAACCTTGGGTTGGCTTGAGACTGGAGGACCTCCAGCTGAGGGAATCATCGCAGTGACATTTACATCTGCCGCTCATTCTCTCTCACTGATTTTATTTTCTTACATTATTCTGGATACCATCACTCCATCACGTTTAAGGGTCTTCAAAAACACTGGCCTTGAGAATACCTCTTTGGTGTGAGTGTGTGTGTGTGTGTGTGTGTGTGTGTGTGTGTGTGTGTGTGTGTGTGTGTGTGTGTGTGTGTGTGGATCAAATGAATAATATAAAGGTTCCTTGTTCCTTGTGCCATAAAATAAAGTTCAACAAAGCAAATCAACGTGCACTGACTGCAACAGGATATGCTCTGAATGGTAATAAAAAAAATCTCATTGTGCACATCCCTGAATGGAGTGGTTATGAAACAGTACAGGCATGTGTCTCTCCATATCTAAGAGTGAATGCATGCAAGCCATTATGATTCTTTGTTTTCCCTTCTGCAAGAAAACTCTGCTATGCTGTATGTCTTTCTCCGTGTGAGGTTTCTTGCGTTTGCACTCATCTTTTGGACTGCTGGGTGGTGTTGTCATTGTATGCACTGCGCAGTGAGCGCAGGCTAAATTTCCAAGGCATTTGCTGTGTGGTGTGCGAAAGCCGCAATGTCTCACTGTCCTGTGGAGCTCATTTCAATGCTCTCATGGCAGGCGTCCACTCTGAAAAACGCTCAATCATTTGATGGGAAGAAGAGAGTTTACAAACACGCAAACTATCTAACTTGCATAAAACACACACACACACACACACAAACAGAAAGACTAAACAACAAGGTCTGCATTAAAACGCACTAGCTTCAATGGCATCAATTGAGAATGTCACCTCTAAAAATAATGGCCTCCGTGGCACTTTTCGACAGCTTTCTCAGCTCTCCTAAAAGCTCTCATCAAACATATACTGCTTTTTATTACACTTTTACTGTAGACGGGTGGCATTACCAACTGCTGTCAATGTGGGATATCAAACATAGAGGGCATCCTCCTTATACCCTCCTTTCCTCCCAAGCAGTAAAGACGAAGAGGAGGGACAAATTGGATACAGGATCATAACTCAATGCTAACTCACGGAGCGTTATTGGCTGAGATCTGGATATTCACATAATGACTGAAGGTTAACGTCAATGCCACTTCTGAGTATTCTGCTCCGACACAGGTGACTGTACGCGCATAAAGAATGGATATGAAGTAGATGTTGTTATGAGGACTATTAAGAGTTGGAGGTGAGATAAGGAGAAGGCACATCAAAAATGCTGACCGAAGTTTTTTACAGGCCACTAGGCAGGGTCGGACTGGGAGCAAAATTCGGCCTTGGCAATTTTCTCCAGGATCGTTCCACCACTGGACCGACCACCCCAAAAAAAATAAATAACTCAATAAATAAATAAAATAAAAATAAATAAAAATAACAAACACACAGTTTTATGCTGTAGCAACACTTCATAAACTGAACCCAAACATTTAGATTTGGACCTATTCCTAATCACAATTCACAATCCGGGGGTCTCTCTCTTTAAAGTGATTTGAGAGGGACAGGATTCAGGGATAGGCTAAAGACAGGCTTATCTTCTGTGTGTCTCACGTCATGTTACCCCATGCATTAAACCAGGGGTTCTCAAACTTTTGTGGGCCGGAGACCCCTCATGGAGTGGAAAATTCTCCAAGGACCCCTCAAAATCGCAACACATAAAACTTAAGTTAATCATGTAGCTGTATAGCTTTTTTTTCTGTTAGATGCTTATGTTATATGAATTTTAAAAACATAGAGTGCCAATACCACAATAGTCATGTTAGCAAATTTTGACAGTATGTAGGATTTTTTTTAAAGGATTGTTGTAGGCCTATTGTTGCCTATCCGCCTTTTTTGTTGGCGGTTAATTAATAGTAAAGTCTTTTGACATATTGATGTAATGTATCAGCAGATCAATTGGGCAAATACTGATGCTGTAGCATTTTTCGCCATATAAGACAATTTCATATTTTGTAAACTTTGTCAGGGACCCCCTGACAATGTGCTGCGGACCCCACCTTGAGAACCAATGCATTAAACCACATGTCACTGCTTGATGAAAAATATAGGCTACTGAACATGGACATCGTCATAGTTGACAGAAATTACGTTTTGTGCCAACATAGAAACACAAACACAGCCTTTATTTGGTGCAAATCTTCTCCTTTACTTGGGTTATAATCCGCGATTCACATTCACTGTAGGCGATAACCACAAGTGTATACTAAACCGTTCGTTACTAACCTACCAGTTGATAGCCTTTACCTGCATCGACTTGCGATTGATAGTGCATCTAATGTAACACTCGGTGGAGAGACCACTTTCCAAGTTTCACTTTCACTGTCGTTGTGAGCTAAAAGGCTCGGCCTACTATATGGGAAATACTTTGAAGTTCCTTTTGAGTAGGATCAGCTCCAAAAATGAATGGGTTTTCTTTAACCTGTGCTACACTTTTTCACCAAGTTGTGCGAAAATTGTAGGCTACCTGTAGTTTTTTCATGTTGACAGAACCGCACTATAGCCTACATGGTGCAGTAAATGGAAGCTCTTGGTAGCGCGTGCAACTAAAACAATATATTTATGGAATAAAACTAGACCTCTGATTGCTGTTTACGGTTAAACTCCGATAATGTGAACACCAGCCAGCGGAGGGCACTTATACAGCCTAGGCCAGGGGTTCCCAAACTTTTCCACGACAAAGCCCCCCAATACCACTAGGTTCTGGCCAAGGACCCCCTTGATGTGTTATTAAACCCATCGACAATACTACGACAAATGTAAAAATACATTAAGCTAATCCTAATAATTATTTTAGCTACAAGCACTTCGTGGTGGAGCATACAGTGTGTAAAAATTGTATTTGGGGCTTTCTGCTATATAAGAGCTATCACTCAACTATTATTCCCAGTCATTATCATGGGAAATATAATGTTCAGATTTGCATCACATTATTATAATGGCATCGTATAACAACCCTCATAGTAATAGGTATATTATAACATTTTTAAATGTATTTATTTGTTGCTTTTATTTTTCCTTCTAACTTGCTGAGGCCCCCCTGGCCCCCACTTTGAAAACCACTGGCCTAGGCTACCATGCACTCGAACTAGTGGCTGCTTGGACAAATCCACTTGAGGGGTGGGGCAGGGGGGCGCAATCGTAACACACACTGAACCTGTCATGAAGAGGCCAAAATGATTGACCTGTCACCCCCCAAGCCAAATGGATGCAACTGCATTTATAGGCTAAGCCTATGCCTACACGACGGGCCACAAATAGGCTAAATAACTTAAAAATCCCGGAGGTCAACGGCCCACATGTGGACCGGCCCACCGAACATTTGCCCAGTTGTACAGATTACCAGTCCGAGCCTGCCACCAGGACAAAATGAATAATACTGCAGGTGAGTAGTCTTAAATAAATGAGCGTAGACTTTGTAAGATATGACTTACAAAGGTGTGGTACAAGGACAACTTTGATGCATGGTGTCAAAAAAAGAAGATCTGAAGCGCATAAGAAAAAGTGCAAAAAACAACACCAAGGAAATCTGATTCCTCTTCTTTTTCAGCCCAATTCAGACAATATACCACTCTAAGATTTCTGCTGCAACCTATGTTATTAAAATTAAGTACAGGCGCACAGCAACACACCAAAATGTTGTTGCTTTGTAATGACTTCTAGGAACATATCTGCTTGAATTCTTTATGACAGAAATACAGTGGTGACTAACGCGGTCCTCAGAGATGTTTAAAATGGTGAAACAAGCCGTGCATCCAAGCACAGGACAAAAATATTCTATCCGCTGCTGCAGCAGCATTCTCCTCTGCAGATTTAAGCTTTTCAGGCATCTCTGACAATAGCTTGCCTATGACTGTGTGTGTGAGTGTGTGTGTGTGTGAAAAACACTTAAGCTTCTCATCTAGGGAAGCTTTAGAGCTGAACAGAAAGAGATTTATCAACACCTTAAAGAACCCCTCAATACTTCAGCACATAGATCACTTGCAACCCCCAGATCACCCCACCACCACCCAAAACAGAGAAAAAAAAACGATTTACCTCCCTTCCCTGTCACAAATCTTTCAGACAAACCCCAGTGCTTTCCCCTGCTCTTTGAAGGAGTGAGAGAAAGAGAGAACAGAGAGAGAAAAGAGAGAGGGGAAGAGAGAAGCAGAGTGAAGGTATAGCTCATTTTCATTTCACCCTTGTCACAGCTTAGCCCTGCAAAAGCCCCATTATTTAATGACCTGCTCAGCACTGCCTCCTGACAGATAGAGTAACAGGTGGGACATTTTCTGGACCTGACTAACCCCCTTCCACACACACACAAATACCCCACACACATACACAAGAACCTCCCTCGGTATCTCTTTTTTTAAAGCTAAAAACAAACCCCTGCACTCCATTTATTATTTACGGAAGCCGCACCATAAATGTCCTAGCTGATGTTACAAGTTATACATGATTTAATTGAGTATTCCTTCTTGTAATGAGGTTATTTTAGAAAAATAATTGTAATTTGTATTTAGTAATTTAGTCTGTGAAACTATAGCTCATATACTTCATGCAAGATAAATAATATTGTTATAGATTTGTTATTTTGGCTTATATTCAGCGAGCAACTTATCAGTGCTAACAATATTCGACAATACTATACAAAATATGTAGTTCAAGATAATGCTAACGTGGCCTTCTATCTCCGTAAGGTGAGTCAGAGATTATCAGGTGATTCAATGTTAGGGGTTTCCCAGCAGCCCCAAGCTCAACTCTGTTTTTCGGTAACTGACCGACAAATGTAAAAGGCAGAGCTAGAATTTCAGGTATGTCCCTCCTTGGCTAATGTATTCTAAAGATGGAGGCCGAAACATGGCTTCCGCCATACGGGCAACTCGGTCGTATGTATTCTTAATGGCAGATTCTACGCTTGCAAGAATACTTTGATTTGTTGGTGGAAATAATTACACAAGAATAGGCACATCTTTTTGAAAGAAAAATTGGGTTTTTTTGCTATAAACCAAGTCAAAAAATGACACAATGTAGCTTTAAAATCTCTCCATCTCTCTCTTTTTTTTCTCTCTTTTGCCAAGAACCTTTATGATCCTCCCACTCTCACAGACATACACACACTCAAACACACACACACACACACACACACACACACAGAGAGAGAGAGAGAGAGAGAGAGAGAGAGAGAGAGAGAGCAACATAGAGGAAAATTGCAGTAGACAGTTCTTTTGGTGTTTTGGTCCAGAGTCGTCCATATCCCAACATGTATTTTTAATGGCAGAGCTACAGCTCCTCCATCTGCTTCTCTGCGTGTCATGCAAACCTCCGCGCTCCCTCTCCTATCCTCTCCTCTCTCCACATTCTCTTTCTCCCAAATGGAGTCCCGAGCTTTTCGCTCCGGTGGGCTGACTCTTCAGGTGGGAGGACACTTTGGCTAACACTCCCTGTCCGCCCACCTCTCTGTCTGTTGGCAATCACTTTCAATTCAGCCCGACCGCCTCACGCAGAGAAGATCTTTGCCAAGGGCTAGTGGTGATGGTGGTGGTGGTGAAGAGGGGGGGGTTAAAATGGGGACTAAGGAGCTTGAAAGACAGCCGCTACAATCAAATGAGCGTCCTCTTTGAAAATGCGTACAGCGGAGGGTCTCAGCACTGCTCTGCCAAGACCTAAGATTTGCAGCATGGATGATTACTTCTAGCTAAAACCTGCACAACAGAGGTCTTAAACAGTCATTAATTCTACGAAAGGATAAACAATTGACTGATTGAAATGATCTATCTGTTGGGTATGTTTTCTGCTCTTTTCATTTTCTTTCAATACTAAAGGTTAAGGTTAAAGCTACTTTTTTACCTCCATTGGGAGAAATCTGTCCTGGAAAAAGGCAACTGCTGCCTCAGACAGACATTGTGAGACATAGGAATATGCCTGTGTGAGAGAGCTGGAGCCATTGAGGGAGGGTACATATACCATTAGATTAGAGGAAGTGAAACAAGATGATTCTTTGGTGATAGGAAATCTATATGGGTTTTGTCAACCTGGCAAGGCTGTGAACACTGCCTAACTGTGCGCTAACATGCTCCTGATGATCGCACGGGGCCCTTTGAGAATTCGCTAGACGTTTTTCTTTTCAGGGTTCATCTCCTGCTCGCCAGGATGTTCTTTTTAGGGGAAAAAAGGAAGGATAAAAAATAGTAAAGAAAAGAGAGAGAGAGAGCGAAAGAACAGCAGCTTCCATAACCTACAAGACTGATGTGTGTAACCTTGCATGAAATGAGCCTCCTCACTCTCTCTTACACACACACACACACACACACACACACACACACACACACACACACACACACACACCTCACTCGAGAGCCCCAATCAGGGGGGAACCCTCCACCTTTTCGTGCGCACCTGTCCACGCGGCGGGCCCGACTTTGAGCGGCCTGTCAAACACGCAGCTGTTAATGAGAGACACTTCATTTCCGAGCAACTGACGCCTAATGCTTTGGAGAGCGAAGCGCCATGAGAAATAGACGGTGCGTCTGAACTCAAGGGTGCGCCTCCTCCTCCTTCACCTCCTCCTCCTCCTCCTCCTCTTGCTGTGTGTTGGATACAAGGAGTGCATCTCTAATGGGGTGCAGAGCCGAGAAAAAAAAAAAAAAAACATCAAGTGGAGCAGGAGAAAAACAACACATGCTCTGGGAGGGGAGAGACACATTAGCATGTTGCACTGAGTTCCAAATGGACGACTGGAGAATGTGTCTGGACAGTGTTAGCACGCTGCCCGCTGCCCGCTGGCATGCAGACCGTACTGTGTTCACACTGGACTGCTGCTGAAAATGTAAGAAATCTCACTTGTTCAATGCCACCTTACTCGAAATGTATTCAACCCAGTGGGGGAGATGGGCAAAATGAGTTGGAGGAGTTGACCTAACAGAAGGAGTGATGCCCAACAGCGTGCTTATGTCTCTCCCCCCCCCCACAACTTGGTGTCAAAATCCATATTCCAACATTGCTATAGCTTGAAAAAGCACTGGTAATCTCCATATCACACACAACCACACTCACACACAGAGGGGGAGAAAGAGACAGTGAGAGATAGAAAGAGCGAGAGAGAGAGAGAGAGAGAGAGAGAGAGAGAGAGAGAGAGAGAGAGAGAGAGAAAGGAGGCACAGAGGAAAAAACTCAAAGCTCTGGTGGCAGAAAAATATCTTTGCATTTTGGTGCTTGAGTGACTCAACTCGGTTTCTCTGCTCGCATCCAGGCTTTTTCATCTCACATTCAGCTGCTTAAATCATACATCCAGCAGCATATGCTTCGCCCATAATGACTGAAGCATGCTCTTGCGGAAGGTCACGCTGATACACACACGGCTAATCACATTCCAGCCGCAGACTATAAGACAGGTTTTCAATCCTCTCAAACATGCTGCGTATCTTCCTGTTCACAACCAGTGTCTAACAAGACTGGTAAAAAAATAAACATAACCTATATCAGTCCCAGTATAGATGTGTTCTACAAGAGATCCCAAGCAGTACAATGAAATCGGTTCCTTGTGAGACATCTTTTGTGTGGCGGGGTCTATTTCAATATTTAATGTCGGAAGCCCTTGGCAATACCACTCGGAACAACCTAGATGGAGCTCTCACGTTGTGTTAGCTGCACAGGGAGAAGCCTCTCTCTGTGATGGTGGGGAGTGGGGGTGCTGCCGCTGCAGAGCTAACAGCCGTTTCAATTTGAGCCCCCTTGCCTTGCCTGGCCATCTCTCTCTCTCTCTCTCTCTCTCTCTCTCTCTCTCTCTCTGACCAACGAGACAGAAGCTACATCTGCACCGGGCCCTCTGCTCATTTATACACAGCCAGCCTGCGGGCCGGCCGTTAAAGAAACAAGAGAAAATGCTGGCAATGAAACAGAAAAACAAAGAGCCTGATCTTTTGTGGGGGGCAGTGAGATAGAGACAGTGAGAGAGAGACAGAAAAAGAGAGAGAGAGAGGACAGAGATGTTCAGTGGAGATGATTCTTCCATCTTTCCCTGTCTTGATTGATGTATCCAGCTCTGTTAGCTCTGTTAAGATAAACTGCATGGTGGAAAAAGTTATGCTTTAAGAGGGATATCATGAAACAAGAAAATAAGAATACAGAATGTTCTTTCTTCCTCTCTCTCTCATGCTGTGCGTGTGTTTGTGTGTGCCTATGTGTGTGATTGCTATGTGTGTGTGTGTGTGTGTGTGTGTGTGTGTGTGTGTGCCTATGTGTGTGATTGCTATGTGTGTGTGTGTGTGTGTGTGTGTAAGAGCCAGGTTTCTAATTGAGTAGTTTGTCAGCTAAAGCAGGACCTTATTTCTTAACTGGCAAAATATTTAATTCCAAAGGACAATCCAGGTGTGAAATTTAAATGAGAAGGACTGATCTATCCAAGGGCACACCAAACTCTCCAAATATGAATATGCATAACGAAGAGGAGTATGGTTCAGAATTAAATATTTCCTCATCCATTTTAGTCCACTAATTCTTCACTTCTCAGTACAAAAAGCTAGATCTTATTTGTATTTCACATAGCAACATCATTTATATTAGAATTTCATTCACCATATCACAAGTAGCTAAACACAAGTTTACACAGTCTGTACACAAGACCATTGATGGAAGAAATTATGGCTTCTTCAACACCAGCAGATATTTGACATGATTCTGTTTAGATATAGGTCATATGCTTTGAATCTGATATACGTAAAGTAACCAGTCCTGTGATCAGGTGACCAAAGAAGCCACTAACTCCCATAAATAGCTTGTAGCTTATGTAAGAATAGGTCCACAGCAGGTATTGCAATGCAGCACAACAACAAAAGCACTGTTCATTGTTCATTCTGTCACAAACCAATCCAATAGGCAATGATCTATTTACTACTATCATTTTAACATTTTATTACCAGGGAACCATTAAGATGACCCGCTCAACTATCTATGGCTACCTTCCAAAACAAAGAGCAGAGCCTCTATGGAGTCCAGCTGCAAGATGCAGTAATAAATGCTTAATCCCTGCATTAGTCAAATAATTAATTTTAATGGAATTCCCTTTCAGGTAATTTGTCGTAATGTACATTTCTTCACACTTAATTTCCACTAATGAACAATCCTTGGACAGAAATAAATGTGATCTGTTTCAAAAATGAAGTGCCACAATGGGTTTACAGTGCTTTACAAACCGTAATGGCAAAAGTAAAACTGCACAAGACCTTATTCCATGGGAGACGCTGCAGTGAGGTGGCCCAGCCTATTACTCTGCATCTGTGATTTATTGAAGAGCATTTCTAGCGGGCCTTTGATAGCGCTTTCACAGAGCTTGTTAATGATTATTTCATTGCTTATCCAAATCACAGAGAAAGTGATCAAAGCGAGGAGACCCTGGCTGTTCAGAGAGGGCGACACTGATGCCACCATCTCATCGCCTTGTAATCTCATTCTCTCTCTCTCTCTCTCTCTCTCTCTCTCTCTCTCTCTATCTCTCTCTCTATGCAGAAGGACAGAGACACAGTGTTTTCCCCCCAACCACACACCTGCTTTTGCTTTACCAGAATTAATGGCTCTGTGTGCATCATTCCTAGTGCTGGAGGCATATGGGTGGTCCTCCATCCTCTTTGCCCACAGTAGCATAGTGAAGGAGGGCAAAACTAAACACCAGAGGGACCTGGGACATATACAAGGCAGGGTACATTTTTCCAGTTCACACTGCAGAGGGTTAGTTTTTTTTCTGGGCGGCCGTCCACAATACTGTATCTAGCTACGCACCTGCCTTCATGATGTCTTGAACAAATTAGCAAGTTTTGTACTGCACGCCGAGTAGAGTTAGAGCTGCTGAAACAGATCAATCAGTATGAAATGAAACACAATTCTGACTCCAGTTGGAGAGTCCTGATGCAAAATTGAAAAGTGAACAGGCCAATACTGGCAATCTGAAAAAGCATGTTCTTGGAAATGAGCTCTTAGGAAAGTAATTATCTCGCACAAGCATATTTGTGTGGGAACAGCATTTTTGTTTCAGCAGGACTGGTCCAAACAACTTGTTCGCTCTGATTCCTTGGTCAAAATTCAAGCCCTGCATTTGAATGAGGTCTAGCAATTTTGCAGTTGTTGGTGCTCCGATTGTATTTTAAAATTACTCATAAATTGCTAACATTTTCCATATTTTAAGGCCCATTATTGAAGGGTTATTCACCTCACACATAGCTAGGACAAATTCCAAAAAATAGTTTTACATCCAGAGATATCCTTTGTCTAAATAAAATATTCTGCATCTTTTTATGCAGAGTATTCGTGAAGAGTATTTGTGAAACATTACAGTCTTTTTGATCACAATAAATAAATCAGTTATCTTTAGTATTTATTCTCCCATTTAAAATACAGTGACAAAACACCATGTGATCGATGAGCCTGATAAGCTTGTCATTCTCACAGTACAAGAGCATGAAAATCCAATTCTGCTACTGAAGTTGAACTGCAGATCTACATGAATGCTGAGGCGGATTGAGGGAGGTTTGGTATGGAGGAGATCCTGGTGTGGCAGTCCGGTCCAGTCCAGTCCAATCACCTCTTCAGGACTTTCTAAAAAAACTCATAACAGGATCCAGTGGACACTGCCAAGCTGCCTACGGACTCCATGCCAAGTGCTGCATCTGTCGAGTGTGAAACATCACACATTTCCCTAGCACCTATGCCACTGCATCCAAAAAAATCAGACAGCATCTCTTGTCTCTTTCCAAGCCATCCGACTTGACATGCCAAACAGATGATCTCAGATTAACAGCAAAACAATAAAAAAAAAAAAAAAATTCTGCCACAGCGGATGTGAAAGACAGGATTATTTTGCTTTTCAGTGCTCTTACCATGAATACTGTCCACTTTTTTCCACATAAAAAAGGGCTTTTTCAGATTTAAGCCCAATCATGGAGAGAGGGAAGGAGCATGGAATAGGGAGGACATGGTCAAACTATATGGAATAGGGAGGACATGGTCAAACTATATGGAATAGGGAGGACATGGTCAAACTATATGACAATATGTGTTCCTCTTCTTTTTTTGTGGGATGGGGATTCAGTAATTCACTACGGCGGTTCCATTGCAGAAGCAATCATGTCATATCTTTTTTTCCCTTTTTCTTTCTTTCTCTCTTTCTTTCCTAACACCGGCCAACTCTGCCGCTGTGGACTGCCACCATTCATTTCTCTGACATGAGAACATTTTGTCATGTGCGTGTGTAGTGGGGAGAATGCCCAGAGACTGTGTGTGTGTGGTGTGTTTGAGTCTGCGTCACCGATAGAAACCACACATACACACACTCACTCTCTCTCTCTCTCTCTCTCTCTCTCTCTCACACACACACACACACACACACACACACACACACACACACACACACACACACACACACACACACACACACACACACATCCGAGGGTGGCGTCAGCACAAGCCATTGGGATGGGATTATCGATGAATTTAAAGAATGTGGAACTCGACAGCTACACGCGCAGAGACGACACAGTGGATGAGACATGATGAGTGTTTAAAAAGGAAGGGGGAAAAAATCTCCCTTTCACCAGAAAAGACATATTTATCAAGATAAAACCCCCAATGTGAACCATTCTGAATTCAAAATTGCTACAAAAAGAGATTCCCATTTATATTCATGCAATGTAGAGAATTAACCAAGTTTCAGAAAAGGAATTGGGGTTTCATAGTTACATGATGGGGTCATAAAACTGCCCATTGTGAATTGCTATTGCGGATCTCATGAATACAATGCCTGACCTCTTTCATAATTCTCCCAAGACCACTTGACGTGAATCAACACATAAAACCACTGCACTCATGGAGCAAAAAGCAAGGGAAGTGTGAACTGCATGGCATATAATTGCATTTTAATTGATCAATGTGGACAAGAAAAAAAAAAACATGGCTGCCAAACAAGGACATCTTACTCCATCATGAAATTTAATGAATTTTAATGAAATCCTCAAAGCCTCGCCTTCCCCTTTTCCAACAGAAGAGGAGGAGGGGTGCCCCCCCACCCCCGTCTGTGATTCCATTATTATGTGCTTATTTCATATAATAGATTGCATCACCACGTTCTCTCTGTCCAGAAATTGTCCTGATGAATATGAAGCTGATTTTTAAAAAGGCATCCTGGACACATCGCTTGTGAGCGGTGGTCGCACAATGAAGTCACTACATCAAATAAGCATGCAAATGTAACAGACTGAGATTAAAGCTCGCTGAGGCTTGGATACACACAGTACTGACTGCACTGCACAAATGCAAACACTTCATTACCTAAGTCCCGGAACAGACATTTTGGACTGATATTTATTAAATGTCTGCCAAAAGGGGGGCCCGATCATATTTGTGTGTGTGTGTGTGTGGGGGGGGGGGGCATTTTCACTGCCTCTGCGTAAAAAGAATAATGCCACTGAATAATTCATCTTTAAATGGTCATCTTCTGAGTTTTAGTTCAAACCACAAGAGAGGTTTGTTCATTTTGGAAAATGGTTGTTCTTCTGTTTATACAATGAAACCACACTAGGAGTCTAACCTTGCCTATAATGAAGCTTTTTGGCTTACAATAATACTGGCCTGTGTTAGTCTTTCTGACCGAGCTGGCGGCTCAGTCCCAGTATCTTAAAGCTCTGCGGTTTCAATGCATACATTACTAGATTATGTATTTCTACTCGGGTTAACTTAAGCAGACTGATTATTAGCACTGTATGGGGGACATATGTGTTAAATGTTTCTTCATTATATGACAAAGTGCTCTTGCTTGGCTGTAGATTTGATTAATGGACGTTGAAATGAACAGATGCCGCATGATCAAGTGAGCTGCAGGAAACCCTAAGGTTGAGCAGCTCCATCTCTTTCTCTTTCTCACACACACAGACCGGATCTGGCCTATTAGTCATCATCTTAAACATGCAGGGGAGGTTACATGCAGTCCGTGTCCGCGTCTCCCATCTGAATTTCCCTCTCGTCTCTGCCTTGACATTAAAGCTTCCATTTTGCTATTCCACAGGTGTCACGTATAGCCGTCGCTCACACGCCTCCCGCCCCACCTCTCCGAACGCCGCACTATCATTGACAATTTGGTATGGAGCTGCCAAGGTTAATGCCAGCCTTTACGTTTCCGGGATGTTCAGATTACACACCGCCTAATGGTGCCCGCCGCCGTACAGGCGGAAGCCATGTCAGCCGAGTAAGGACCTCCAACCCCCCACCTCCCCCCCTCCTCCTACTCCTTCTCCTCACCACCCACTAGTTGTCATATCCTGAGTCATAAAGGATTTACCACGATCACTCGACTTAATAATCTCCCTTCAACAGCGGCTCCTGGCTGATCAGCATGTCAACTGTATTGGGGTGATAAAAGCGGCTTGCCCCGGGGGGACCTCGCTGCTGAGAGACAGCTGGAGAGAGTCGGGTCCCCACACCTTTGGGTGAAAAACATGCGCCAGCGCCTTGTGAATAGAAATGGGCAAGCATAAAGTGATTAGGCTATCTTAGAGATCTTCTCATTTCAAACAATTTCAAGGTCTTTTAGCAATTATACTGCAGGATACATTTTTAAAACTCCTGGAAACAGCGTGGCCCAAGATATCCCAGACGCAGTTAATTCTTAATACGTAGACGGGCGTAGAGCAGTGCAATATTAAAACAGCAATCAGAGCTATGTCCTCCTCTCCTCCTCCCCCTCTTCCTCTCCACCCTTTTGTTTCTCTTTTTCTAAATGGGTCACCCTGAACAGAGACCATACAAACTGATGATCCTCAGTCTCCCTCCAGGCAGGTATCGGTCTGCTAGCACCAGCCATTTACACTCGGGTCATTAGAATTCCTTGTGCAATGACTGTGGGTGCACCAATGACAAGCATGGCGGAAGTGTTGTTTATTGGGGTGAGCCTGCATGACACCTTAAAATATGATATTCTTGGGCAAAAACACACACACACACACACACACACACACACACACACACACACACACACACACACACACACACACACACACACACACACACATACACACACACACACACACACAGAGACATGAGGCCTGGCAATTTTCTTATGAGTGCAAGCTGTTGAAAAGGAGTGGTCTGGGGATGGAGGAGTCCCCCCTCTCGTTTGTGTGTGTCATCCATATGACCCTATACCCAGCAGCCACCGCGCAGGCGCGTCTGCGCCTCCCCAAATGAAGCATGAAATGACTTATCAATGACGGCTCCTTGTTATAAGAAGGCGCTGTGCAGCCAAGAGTGGTGAAAGTATTGAAAATTAATTGTTTCTTAATGTGCCCGTCTTCACCGGGCCGCCGTTGCAAAGCCAAGCGCCATTAATGTGTGCAATTAGCCATCCAACATCTCTCACTTTCACCACTGGTCACTGTAATGTGGAGAATTGATTATCTTGTCTCCCATTTACCTCTGCTGGTTACGAGTAATGGTAGTGTTAAGTATTATGACTGCGCTGGAGAATGGATTAAACTAAGCGAAATCACCCCAGAATCCCCTTTGCCTATCTATTTCATGCCAAGCCATATATATTGTTCCCACACTTCTCTCCAAGGAACAACAATACATTTCTCCCCTTTCTGCTTCTTCTCCTTCCTGTATTTTTCAAATCCTATGTGCCCGGATTCTGGTACACTAAGTACAACGTACAATACACATGGGGCTTCAATATTATATATCGAAACTTTCCCCGTCTTGTCTAGAGGTATTGGAACTCATGGTAGAGGCGAAGAAAAAAAAACGAGTCTTTTTTTCCCTCTGACAGTCTACTGGGCTGTGCTAACGACGATGACATTAAGGAAGATTGAAGAGCATTATGAGGGAGCACAATAGCTGCTGTCTATTCAGCCTAGGTGAGTAGTGCCCAGCACTGAGATGCTGGAGCGTGCGTGAACCTCACTGCTGACGAACAAGTAGCCCCCCTCTCACCCCCCACCTCACCCCAACACACACACAAACACACACATCAAAAAAAAAAAGCAGACACTCTCAGAGTCCTCAAGAAGCAAACTAACATTCTGAAGACTGAATACACACATACATACACACACACAACAATGGAAGGTCATTCCTATGTGCTCTGAGTAATTGATGTGTTTTAAATCACAATCGAGCGTAATGCACCAACCTTTAAGAAAAATGAAAAAAAAAAACAGACAGAAAAATAATTATAACGTACAGTATGGAAAATGTCACATCAAATTACTCCCTACACCACAGACCCAATTGCCATCTTTTGCCAGTGGCCTGTGCTGTGATTGGTCAGAGTAAGGAGTTTTTCTTTTTTTTCCATTGCAGTAGGATTAGACTGTTGTTGCAGTGGGATTAGCCTGTCCTCGCTGTGGAGGAACGCAATCCAGGTATGAAGAAATCAATAAGACGCATATCATTTCAGTCGACGTGAGCCCTGGCTTTACCCTTAGCTAACGCTGGGAGAGTGAAAGAGTGTGTTTTCTTATCAGATTTGGGGAAAGTTTGCCGACACGAGAAGTCTAATCCTTTTGTTTCAACAGCCCACTTTTCATTTCCAAAGAGAGGATAGGGGAGATAATGAGCTTTTCCATGCAAAAAAATCGACCACTATGCATATATTTTTACACTAATCAGCAAAGTGTAAAAAGCTGTCTCCAACGGAGACTGCTCCACCTAATCTAATTAGAATGTATTAAACTATGCACTAGTTCAAGGACATCAATGGATGGAGTTCCCCTATAGTGGCACTGCAGGTGCTGTTTATGGACTTTTGTCTATTTTATGTTAGCCTATGTGCTGCAACATAAAACAGACAATGTGACTCAACAAGAAAGCTATTTTAATTGCCACCTAAATTAAGGAAAGACGTATAATAAGCATTGAGAATATGGTAACGGTACTGCAGAACAGCACTGAATACTATGTTCCCCCAGAATATCCAAAGTGGAGGAGGCAACATCCTTGTGATTATATTTACAGCTAGGAATAACAACAGTCTGCTAATAAATAAGAAATCTTCTTATATTTTGCTGTAGAAACAGAAGCTTGGATGCACATTCTCTGATGTTTTATTAACACATACTGTATGTGCACCCTCCTGTTGTGTTCGTTTTATGTTTACTAGTTTTGTGTTCCCGGCCAAAAAAAGACCGCTGCAATATAACTTGTTATAAATCCATAGTAACACACATATTATCATCTAATGTTGTGATAAACCTTTGTATCAACTTGTGTTCTATTGGATGTAATCAGTTTTAAACTTCCATTTGCTATTTATGGCCTGCAGGCCTCACTGACCTGAGCTCATGCAAGTCAGAAAGGAGAAGATTCTATTGGGGAAAGGTTCCAGTGGGGGCTGGTATAGAAGCAAAGAGGGGGAGTGAGGGTGTGTTTGTGTGTGTGTTTTAATGTACAGAAGCACATATACAGTCCATCTGATCAATAAGTATGTGTCTGGACTCAATTTTAAACACTGACCATTTTCTCACCCATTCATTTCTAATGGCCAGTCATTTTTGACCGGAAATACACATGGGTGTTCTAAAGTAAAACTACTCAAATTGTTATAAAAATGATCACAATTTGTTTTGTGTGTTCAGATGCCCTGTGTTAACAAAGTCAAGGAGCCTCATGGTAGTCAGAATAAGTTAACAATATTTTTAGAGAGAAGATTTGTTAATCGGTCACATTTGACCACGAACACAACAGGAGGGTTATAAGTATACAAGGGAGTAGTCAACATGATTCAACATGATTAGTAATTCCATCACTGAATGGTATGTGATGAAAGCCCCAGTAGTCTTCAGTTGAGCTTATGTAAAAGCAAGCCAGACACACAGCAAAACTGAGATGATCTTCATCATTAATGTGTGCAAGAGTGAGTTAGTATTACAGAGAGAGAGCATTTTATTATAATATAACCATTTGCATAAAAGGCAGTCATTGCAATAAAAGGAGAGCAAGCATAGGTATAGCATGATTAGTAGATTAGTTCCAATGAATTTGAGATGAACCTCATCTCACAACAGATTTGTCATGATTAATTTGAGGAACCTCATTTAAACACTTTTGAAACACTCCCTCTGAAATGCATAACTGGACTTGCTTCAGGTAAAAACATACCCATCTAACAACCCAGATCAACAAACATTCTCCACTGACTACAGAGCTACACAACAATGATCAAAGGATCTAAAGACTGTCTTCAATCCATAAAGTGAAAGTGGAGTGAAAAAATACTTAGTCGTAGAGCCACAGTTAGCTCAACAGGGGCTCTCCTGGTTGATGATAGTGGCACCTCTTGAGGTGGGGGATGACTGCGCAACAAGCAGCTTGGATCATACTTCCCATCTTGTTTGTTTAGCACAGAGAAAGGGGGGGGAACCTGAGACACTTTTAACTTAATGCTAATGATTAAGGCTCCAATCCCTCTTCCTGTAGTGAGATTCCTGAGGGAGTTATCACAACACATTCTGCATGCCAAAAGGTTTCACTGAGCAATTTAAATCTTAGGTTGCCCAGATATGTCAAGGGACCCTTTTTAATCATTGATTTCTACGCAACATGCTAAACAAATCGAAGCCGCCCCAGCGACTGCAACTATCTTTCAGTGTAATCCAAAACTGACAAGCCAATGGGCTGTGAAGGCATATTGACCTGGTCTGAAGAGAGAGAGAGAGAGAGAGAGAGAGAGAGAGAGAGAGAAAGAACAAGATGTCGGTTTGCTGATAAGCCTCATCACAACCGCGTGCAATGAAAGGTATTGCCCTGTTTAGCCTTAAAGCAACTCCCAATTAAAAAACAAAGTCCCACCATCAACAACCCTCTCCTCCAACCTTGCCAATGCAGATGAAACAATGGCAACAAAACCATTTATAGCAAACGCAGCCATTGAAGGACTATCACAAAAAAAAGATCACATGCAACGCGCTGACACCAAAGAGAAGAACAATACTGCTGTATGCAAAACACTGCCTCATATTTCCCTTTTGTTTAAAGGTATATTAAAGTGAATCCAAACATTTTAGAAGTCTCCCCCTCGAGCACATACAGTTCAAAGAGAAGCTGTGCATCACCATATGAAAGGTCCTCTGCTGGGCTGAGCAGAGCAGAGGTTCAGAGCAGGATTATAATTATTGTGACGTCTGCAGACCATAATATCTGTGCGACGCCAAATAAGAAATGTTACAAGGCTCTGTGCTGAGGCTCCGGCTGCTTTCATTGCTAGTTATGGAAGTTGGCAGAGAACCTATTTTAAGTAAGTAGGTCAATATAGGACGTGGGTTATGATTCCCGCAGCAGACTAGTCCCGTAATTCAGTCACATCTAAACACTTCAGCTGGTTTAAGTAGGTCTCCTGATGTTATAAATCCACTAAATGCAATTAGGTGAATTCATCTTCCTGTTCTCAATATATCCAATCTGCTGAAGCGCTGACTAAAGCATTGCATTGTGCAGACGTGCAGCAGCCAAGATTTCAGATATGCCAGGCAGGGAGTCTCCAGTAGAGCTATAGGCTACTGAATGTGCATTCAAAAGAACAGTCAAAACATTCTGTGTTATTCCATTTGAATATCACAATGCATCAAATGTAATATCAAGAGATAGAATTTGTAGAAATACTGCTAATAAACTGCATACATTTTCAGCAAACTGATGGTTCCTTATGGTTCAGATGGTTGAAGATGGTTCCTGCAATAATAATGTGCTATTCATCACCGAAAAACAATTAACTCTTTTGGCATGGATGTGCTTATTCCTGAAAACGACAAACAGTAAAATAAGCTTTCAAATGCCAGAACAATGTTTCCCCTTTAAGAGTCTGCTCCATGTCGTCCTAATGCACCACGATGGCCAAACAGCTCAAATTAACGAGGCCCAGTCGCTTCTCGACATCACTTTATTCATAAGTTAATGCAAAATGTAATACTCTCATTTGAAGTTGGAGCCATCAGCACTTCTGGTGTCTGGTGGGCATTCCAAAGAGACAGGATTCATTATATGACTTTTTAAATAATTCAGTCCGCATTCCTGTGACCCTTACAGTGACTTCGTTCCCACTCTCTCCCAGTCTTCCCTTCCCCCCAACTCTCTCTCTCCCTCTCTCTCTCTCTCTCTCTCTCTATCTCTCTCTCTCCTCACCGTTAATGTATAAACCCATAAACCCCGGCTCTTTTACATTAAGCCCCTTCAAAGTGACCCTCTGAGGGATCCGTCTCAAATCTGATTCATCCCCTCCCCACTCCACGTCCCTGGGCCTCCAACAGCCCCTCTCTCCTTTCCTCTCCTCTCCTCTGCACTCTCTCCTCTCCTCTCCTCTCCTCTGCACTCTCTCCTCTCCTCTGTTTCCTCTCCTCCATCAGCAGCCCTGCCATCTCTTCTCTCTCCCCTGTCCAGATCCCCAGCTTTCATTCGCCACGCAAAATGTGCAAAATCAGGGACTTCCTGGGGGAGTCTCGGCTGAAGACAAATCAATTGGATTTTTTTTTCTTCTTCCATCCCCACTCTTTTCTCTTTCCTTCTAAATTTGGAGCCGCACGTACATTCCCTTGGTGCTTCTCTGTTTCTCTCTCTCTCTCTCCACTGACCCCACACACACACACACCTCCTCCACTGCTGCCTTATTGCTCCCATTTTCCCCACACTCTGATCTGCTGATTTGAATGATTAATATCCCAAACATTTACTACGCCAGGGAGTATGAATCAAGCACCGACTGCAGGGTCCTAATCTATTTGAATTTGAGACACGCGAGGACTCCAACCCCCACACACACACACACACATACACTCACACACACTCACACACACATTTGCCGGACTCTCTTGTGGGTCTCTGAGGTCTCGTGTTTTGTGAGAGTTACAAAGAGCTCTGAACCAATTCACTGTGGCCTGTCCTTGTGTTGCCAGTCCTGGCAACAAAAACTGTTGCATCATGCGGTTTATCTTTTAATCCAACAATTCCTGTCCTAGTGCTCTCTCTGTCTCTCTCTCTCTCTCTCTCTCTCTCTCTCTCTCTCTCTCTCTCTCTCTCTCTCTCTCAGTGGCCGCCACTTGCTCACCATCCTTTTTTTCCTCTTATGAGAGTATCAGTAAAGTCCAGCAAAGCCACAGCCTGTGTTTGATGAAATCTTTTCATTTGCAATATTAAGACATTGAATAGTGACACTGTCTACTCTACCAGACTACCAGAGTTTCACAATCACACAGAGTTTCACAATCAGGGTAGGCACTTTATTTTACATGGCCTTAAACTTCTTGAAATATCATTATTTATGGGTTTTCTATCGTTTAGTCTAGTCCACTGAATACTACCCATGTGGTACAAAGCATTGAGTTTCATTTTCATCATGGGATGGGTAAAAACAAATAGAAGAGTCAGAATTCCCCAATGTTTGGCACACTTCAACAATTAAATATATAGTATAATCTTTCCCCTAATGAGGTACTGAAACCCAAATAAAAGAAACAGGTCGATCAAATTGAGAAAAATAGGGAAAGAAGGCACTCATGCAAATACATAATTAAATAAACCTAAACTTGGAGAAAAAATCTTATTCACATTTTCCTGTTACTAGGCAACTGACTTCAAGAATGTGCATTCTATCTCTCCCCTGCATGAAAGGAGCGGCTTAAGAGAAAGGAGGCTTCTCTCCTCAGTGTTTTCTATTGCCTCTTTTTCTTTCT
>NC_063206.1:26478050-26635550 GCF_017589495.1 Alosa alosa | reverse complement strand
GTTTTTTTTTTTATGTGTGTGCTTAACACCCCTGGAAAGTGTGCCGTATCGTTCTTCCTACAGACGGCTCATCACGCCACCCTAAACAGTTATCAGTGATGAAAAGAGAAGTGTCGCGTCAGTATCAACCTTAGTTAGACCACATTGAGGAGCCGTGCGTAAACATCCCAGCAGCTCTCTGCGGGACAAGGCCCAATTAAGACAAGAGTGTTGTGCTACTGTTCTAAATGATATCATCTATTCTGAATCTGCATCAAGACCCTGCTTTGATTAGTGATCTACGACTACCCAAACAGGCTGACAGACAGAGAGAGAGAGAGAGAGAGAGAGAGAGAGAGAGAGACTTCACCAAACTTACTGTTAGAGGAATGTTGCAGGTAAACAACATGGAAATACATCACAACAGTACACACATAATGCTGTAATGTCTGCTATATGATAACAACACAGGACTGTTAGTTCGACTGGACCTAAATAAAAGACATTACTGTAACACCTCGAGCAAAGGTGAATGGAGCCAACTTGGCTCATTTTACAAAATTATACAATCTATCTACTGTACAAAAACATCCAAACAGTACCACACTCAGTCTTCTGCATGACACAGTCACTTTTGATGACTGGTGAGCATTTGTGAGTGTTTCTGCCCTGTACATTGCGCTGTCTATTCGCACATCAGACTTGGAGAAAGGCAAACGCCAACCCTGCCGACTGTCCCACTGCCAAGTGTGCTCTTCATTTTGGATCAGTGAACATGCGAAAGCTGTAATTAATGTCATTTGATTTGCCAGCTCGCATTGACGCATGTGTGTGTGTGTGTTGTGTGTCTGTGTTATTGTGTCTCTCTCGCAGCTAATCCATCATAGCCCATATCGCTCACCTCGCCTGTCAGTAATCTCATCTCAGATTGATTTTTAACACTCCTTTCTTCTGGTGTATAGTATGCGGCCAATTTTGCATCAAAGCATTACAAACACAGCCCATTGCTATTACAGAGGTCATTATTAATGTATCATCATAACCAGGGGCACTGGAGGATGAGAGAAGGCCTGCCAATATAATTTGCCTGGCAGGGGGAGGCTTACTCTGCCGTCGTTTCCATTTCTGTACACATTGCGATTCATAATTTATCATTGGTGAGGAGAAATGGAAGAAAAACAGCAAGCTATCTCTCAGCTGTGCCGGTGAGCCTTGCATGAAATCTTAACTGAACCTTAACTATCTGTGCAGACAACGTTAGAGTCACGGTGACACATACTGTCAGTGAATGGGAAATTAGGAGTAATGCTGGAGAGGCAACGAACACATGCATGGCTTTGACCACAATCATTGCCACCTCACTGAGCTACACAGAGAGCTGCTTCTTACCACTGACATACAAATGTTAGAGGGAGCGTAAAGCTCTTTTTTTTCGATAGCGTCGCTCTGAATAAAAGATAAAGACTAATGTAGGCCATGTGTCAACATGCATTTTAACCAGCTAGGCTAAGCTAGCTGACCAGTCCCAAACGTGGCTGGGTTGAATTCATTCAAATGTATTATGATTTACTTATTCACTGCACACACACACACACACACACACACACAAACATTGATCAGTTGTGAATATTCAGAATTGAATACCTCTTCAATTTCTTCACTAAAGCATGTGTCCTGTTTTTCATATATAAACAAAATATTATTATCTGTAAAGCAAATATCTGACAAGGCCAGAGAAGTTGGCAGACTAAAATTCTAAACATATTTATTTATCCTTAGTTTCCTGAAAGGTTATTTCAATTTATTTTTTTGGTATTTTTTGGTATGCGTCAGGCCTGGTGAATTAAATGGTTTCTGCTCTGTATATATCATCAACACATTCTATGCTGTTGTCTCCTGAGCCTTCAAAGGCCTCTATTTTCCCTCAGATATGACTTCCTGTCAGTGGAGCTGAATGAAATCCCACCAGCGCTTCAATGCCAAAGAGAGTCCACTACATATAAGAAAGCCATCATGGTAAATTGAATATGCAATTGTAAGAAAGCTAACTGTATCCAATATTGAACTGCCTTTCTAAAAAGCGACCTAGAAAATGCAAACCTGCTTAAACTAAATAACATTCAGACAAGACATGTTCTTCATTGAAAGTCACTCCCCACTACCATTTAACTGTGTTCGGTGTGTTGATAAGCGGAAGTTATTGTGTGCGTCCTTGTGAAGTCAGTGTGTTGATATGTCCCTGAAACGCCAGAGATTTCAGGATTGCGGGACTCGTCTGCTTCAGTGGCTCGGCAGCTTCTTCGGCAGATGCTGTGCTTCTTCCAGCTGTCTGGCACGCACCAAGGGCGCAGGGCTGTTTTTTTTCCTTTTTTTTCTTTTTCTTTCTATTTCCTTCTTTGTCTGTATGCGAAACTGAGTTGTTCTTATCGTGCCTGTGTAGTACACAAGCATGAGACATCCCAGGTCTCTCACTCTGCTCACAAGGTGAGAGGGAGACAAGACAGACATCCAGACATACAGACGGACGGGCGACTGGACGGACAGCAACCGGCTAGAAGGCAAAGAGACAGACGAACAGACACTGCAGGCCTCGCGTGCTGCTTACGAAGTGATATGTAGACGGACAGAGGGAGAGAAAGATAGACAGAGTGGCAGACAGAAAGATGAACGGGCAGAGAGGTAGATGGCCATAAGAGGGCATGTTTAGGTGGTGGTGGAGGTCAGGACGAAGCCTGGAGGGTGCGTAGGGTTCGATTACGGATGGAGGAGAGGAGAGGAGAAGGGAGAGGAGGAGGTGGAGGAGAGCAGGCTTTGGCTGCTTTCTCAGGCTGGAGTCAGGTGTTGAATAATTAAATGGGAAAGGTTTTTTTTTCCTCTTTTGCCTGCTTCCCTTCTAGAGAGACAGGTGGTATTCATTTGACATAGACACAGCCTGCGTTTGACAGGCTCTGCCTACCATCACTAACTACGGGCCAGCCTGGAGAGGGACAGAGCAAAGAGTGTGCATTTTCATTCATCGTTTTCATCTCACTCTTGATGCGTTTGTTTCCCCGAGCTACTCTTTAGCCCATATGCATCTGGACAAATTATCAGGCTTCTGATTTTCCTTTTATCGTTTAGCTAGCGTCTACTGGTCAAATTGCTGCATCATTACTACACTAGCTTCATAAAAAAACACTTCACAGGCTGTCTTAACCCATGAATGTCCAAGCAGTTCGAATTCTGGATATGTTGAGCTTGATATCACCTGATGGGAACACAGCACAAGCATAGTAATGGATTTTCTGATTTTGTGCAAACCTCAATGAGAAGCCAAATAGAAGCTAGTTTACTCAGTATTGTGCTGAGAGAAAGGGTCTCAGTATCACTAGATGCCTTTTATTGTCTCTCTGTTCTTTTATCCGTTCATTTGCAAAGTATTTCCGATGTGAATTGCTCTATGTAAATGAACTGTCCTTGTCTTCTTTTATCACACTGGTTCACACAAAGCAACAAAAGCAGTGCCAAGTCATAAGGGTAACGATAGAAGGACACTACAAAATACTCATTTCTCATGAAATGCTCCAAGAGGCCAGCCATACCATGCCAAGAGTCTCGCCTGAACCAAGCGATGAAATAAAACAGAATAAGTCTGCATGCTGCAGAATCAGCCCTTTACTTCTCTCACTGTGGGTACTTCAGCCATGTCAAACCCCACTTCAAATGAGCCAAGATTAAAACATGCTGCACATATACCCTTGGTGCGCCACAGACTCACTGACATTTAAAAAAAGCTTCCGAACGGGTTTGGGGGCAGAAAACAACAACACTGAGTGAAAGGCCCAAAGACCTTTCATCTAGCTCAAGGAGTAAACAAGGCTGCGAGGGACACACATGTTTTTAGGAGCGATTCTGTGAAATCTATCGATTCTCCAACGGGGAAACCTTTGCTGCCATCTGGCTCCATCGCCCCTCCCTCTCCTGCTCACTTGCCGTCACCAATGGCTTCGCCAGGCTATGTACGAATGAGCACCAATAAGGCGTAATTCATTAACCTCCATCGGCCACACTTAACTGCTGTGCTGGCAACATATGTCACAGCTAATATAACTTCAAGAAAGCTTCTTTTCTCCCTAAGTCCCCGCTATAAGCAATGCAAATTATGGGGTAATGGCAAATGGAGGGTGAAATTCACCTTAAGGATGCTAGGGGATAGGCAGAGGAAGCGGGTATTGTGACGCAGACCGTAATGGGGTCGGGTGGAGGCATGTATACTTTCTGCAGCCCTGCTAGGATGCGCTCTGGCAAGGGATGTGAGCAATCTGTGATTAAATCAATGGTTTAGCCGAGTGTGTGGCCTACCACCCACCACCCCTGACCCTACGGCCTGCACTGTAACGTAACCACTGATGGGGGTGATGGATTCACACACCCGGTCAAAGGTGGCACTCTAGCACAAGCTCCACTGGCTGCTTGTGAGCGCCTCAGCCGCAGTGATACCGTGAATTAATGATGATGACACACACGTCCCTTATGGGGCTTTTTATGCACTGTTTGGTACATATTGTCAAGGGGTATTACTCCGCAGAGCTTACTGGGGAGTCCATCTTAAATGGGGAAGGGTTGCAGGGAAGGAGTCCATCTTAAATAATGTTTGCAATTGAAAGGAAATGTGCTGAAAATCTGCACTTTCATTGGACTCAGCGAAAAAGCAAAAAAGAGCCCCTGGTTGATTTATAACGCCAGATAAACAGTCCCAGACTGCACTGTCAATTCATTCTTTCTCTTGTCACAGACCAGTGTGTGTCCATTCATCCTGCCAAAAGGCTGAGCGCGCTCTCACCCATGGCTTCTGCCACC
The DNA here is from genome assembly GCF_017589495.1 of Alosa alosa. NCBI lineage: Eukaryota > Metazoa > Chordata > Actinopteri > Clupeiformes > Clupeidae > Alosa > Alosa alosa. Next base: position 26,630,732 of record NC_063206.1, on the reverse strand, counting down.
CCAACCCCTCCCCTCCCTCCATTCCCAGTTCAATCCCTTTCTCTAATTTGTCACCACAAATCAGAGAAGAAAGCTGCAATTATTGCACTTGACTGTTGAGTCAACAAAGCAGCAGCCAAGGTCTCAGCACGCCGCATGCTGATGGCCACGCAAGACTCCACGACGAGCCGTTGATATTTCATGTCTACCAATACCAAGAGGGAAACAAGGAAGCAAGTCCGTCAAAACTCACTCAACAGAGGTCCATTCTGGAAAACAAAGTTTTAATGAATATGAGAAGGCTTTGATATGCATGTGGAAACGACCACAGGCATTTCACCTTAACATAATGAGAGCAAACACAATTTTTGTGTAACGTATTGTGTGGGTCATTAAAACATGTCATCTACTGGGAAAATAACTTCGTCCAAATATTGAAAGTGAAACTGCATCAGAAACATGTACAGTGTATTACAATGTGATCATCCATTTTGTCTCATATCATTATGTGGTATAAATTGATTTGGATTCAGCTATACTTCTCGTTGGAGTTGGTCTGACTGTTTGCTCCAATTCCTTTGTATTTTCTTTACTCAATCCATATCTGCTCTGTCAAAACTAGCTAAAAAGACTGAAGACCAAAATAATTTTGTCATGTGCAGAACACCATATGGCGTCCCTCCTCCAAGGATTCTGCTATGTCCCAGTTGCAGCTCCTCCGAGTTTTATATTACACATCTGAGCACCTCAATTATCAGGGCAGACATCTTCCCCAATTCAAATAAATGGTAAAGAAATCTAGAGAGTGCAGAACTATTTTTACCTCTGCTACTGCTCCATTTTGAACAACAGTTTCCATGGAAACCTGAATTCTTGCTTGCATTTTTGGGCTGATCTTTACCCGCTGACAAAAAGAGTCCATATCACAGGTAAAAGGTTAAAAAGTGTGACTTGTATTGTGTTTGAGATTCCTAGAGGATGGTAGAGTGTGAGAGACTTTTTGCACAGTGTTTTTATTCCTGTCCTATAATACTGATCACTTTCACCCAAATGTAAGCTATCTCTGTGGCTTGTCAGGCAACCCAAAAGACAGTCTCATTGAGGAAAGCTACAGTGGCAAACATGTAAACCAAATACAAGTCTGCTCCCTGCCCAAGGCTAACGTCTACCAGGATAGAGTCCGCAGAGAAGACAACAAGCAGCCGCTACGTCGGCCATGTACCTGATCACAAAAGCCCTTCCGTCTGCTTAATCCAATTATCAAGTTCACATCCCATCATGGCGAGATGCACTTCGAGGAGACTTAATGCAGCTCTCACTGACATGACACCAACTTCCCTGCCATGTCTTTAATCAAAGGGGGGGATACAGTGGTCAGTAGGAGGAGCTTGGTAGGCCTACTAACCCTTTGATTTTTTATTCGTTTAGCTTTTTCCCCCTTTCCCCTTTATACCGTACCTGTTAGCACTAGCATGGAGCACTGAAGACAGGGTTGTTTGGATCCCCCTGGGCCAAGAGAACAAATTTGGGAGCTGGTAGTGAAACATGTTCCAAGAAAAGCAAGAAGATAGAACTGCACAGGCTGACTTTAATAAGACAAGTTGGCAACATGAAATGTTATTAGGCATCCCTGGCAATAGCTACAAAAAAATAAAAGATAGATTCTGGGCACTTTGTGTATGCTCCATCGCTTTATGTATAACTTACAGCAAATGCACACACTGGGACTTGTGAGATCCACTCATTCTTCCTTACAGATAACTGTTTCCTAAGTTATTGGACCAGATACTGCTACAGATTCTACAGATACCAGATACTGTTGCTGATCCTACAGATACTGAAACTACAGATACTAACAGTTTGGAAAGTAACCTGACTGTTATGTTTACTGCAATTGTGTGTCAATTTATCAAGTGAAATGTTTATATATATGTATAATAAATGTTTATATATATATGTATAATATATATAAAAGACACCTTAGATGCAGCATTCTAAGACTACAATTTCATAAATAAATGTATTTCTGAATAATATGAAGGGAAAAAAGATCTATTCATAGTTTTTCATCAAAGCCCTGAGTCTGCCTGTGTCAGGAGAGCTGATCACTGCTTTCAAAAAGATGAGGCATCTAGCATAATCATTTTTATCAAAACAACATTATTGATGGGTTTCTGAGTAGTCTGCAATACAGACCATGAGTTATCTTAAATTATTTAAATTTAGGGTGCTAAAAATACACACAGTATGTTATACTAACATTCTGCATGGACATGCAACAACATGTATTTGTGATTTCTGAAAAGAATACAACTCTATCCCTAGTACAGTTGTGGTTAGTAATCAGTTATGAACCAAAAAGTTCCAATCGCAGGGATGCATCAGCTCAAGTAAAGAACAAAAAAGCTAAAGAGTCTTGTACTATCTGTGAAGGATGTTAGGGCCCATGTTACCACTTCATGTATTCAGGCACCAGCTTGCAATTGACAGAACTTGTGCAGTGGCAGTATTCCATGAGACAGACTTGAGTGAATCATGTTGTTGATGAATGAGTTGCATCATTTTTGTCCAACTTCAGTTCTGACTGATTTGCAGCAGTGTCAAGACCTGAGGTATCAGTGAGACCCTCACCTTTTGACTAATTACCTGGTGAGGACATTTCATTTCAATCATCAGAAGGCTGCAGCAAAAGGTTGCAGTAGGCTACTCATGAAATGTCAGTGGGAAAGAGAACAAAGGCAGGCTTTTTAAAGGCCACATATGGGTGTTTTTGTTCATGCTAATTACTTGTGTTTAACTTGTGTGTGCCATATTTCTATGACTGCCACGTGCTTAATTAAATTCCCCAGAGAGTTGTAAGGGGGGGGGGGGATGAGAAAGAAAAAAAAAAACTGGCACAAAAAACAAAGTGAAACAAAGTGCCTAACAAAAAAAAAAAATGAAACTGAAAAATAAAAAGCCCAGAAAGTGACAGGAAAAGATGGAGGTGCCACAATATTGATCCAGTGCACAGGGGTCAATTTCTCAAGCACCTCTGGTTTATCTGTCACATTGCATCAGCCTGCTGTGGTCTGACTGGGGCGAAAGCACCATGTGTCACGGCACGTTAAGCCGCCCTCTCACACACACACGCACAAGGTCTATACCAACGTCTACTGTCGGGCACCTGGCCAGCAGACTCATCTTAGTCATTGCTCTCAATAAATTACAGTTTTGATAAATGAATGGAGCGAATGAATTAAATGTCAAGATGGAAGTGAGACTATTTCACGATGACCACAGTGAGACTGTCCATCTGCTCAACCTGACTGTGACACATGTAGTTTAGTCACATGTTCCAGTTTGGATGAGATTATATGACATGATGGCTGGTATATCCTCTTCATGTAATGTCCGCAAATTAGCCGGATCTTAAAGGGACGTTGCATAAACACATATGTATATACATTGTACAGAGAAAGACAGAGAGGCTTCACAGGGTACCAGTACTCTGAAAGGCAGTCAGAAATAAAACCCCATGCTTTTAACTTGAAAAAGTCAAAACAAAAGAGCTTAAATACTGCTCTCAAATGCTGCTCAGCACACGCTTTCAGCTGCATTACACATGATAGTAAAAGCATTTATCACCAAACTGCTCCAGATGTAATGCTTGTTTTTGTACATCTCTTATAGCAGTCTTTGTTCTAACCAACTTAAACAACTGCATGCCTTGTGTGTCACATTACGTGTATGCTAACTGTTTGAGAAGCCTTGTCTGAGTATCAAAAAAAAAAATGTCCCATTAGTGGAAAACAGATTAGGTCTTTGCTGAGCTTACAAATTTAACGATGGTAATGTACTCAGGCCACCTAGGAAAATGGATCCCTTGAGAGAGCATTTAAACGGTTTCATACTGTCTAAAAAACACTCACCTTGACTTATATTTAACTCATATTGTACCTTTTGATACTAAAGTAATGGGTCATATTACTCCTGTTCTCTGTTTTGTTTTCATGTTGTGTCTGGCCATGTGACAGTGTTTAGAAGATAGGCTCTGTTCTTTTGAGTTGAAAGACCAAGCCCTTTTCTACATTAACACTTTGAAAATAATAATAATAAAAAAAGATAAAAATAAATAAAATAAATAAAACAGTCTGATCACAGAGAATTTGCATTTCAGAAACAAACTGCATGTCCCTTACCATGAAATAAGGCTTCTACCGCCACAATAACAGTTGGTGACATTTGTTTAATGTTGCTATGGCTATCTGCTTCAAAGACAAGATATAAATAAATGTATCAAGGTTACTTGCAACAATTATCAAAGGAAATGTGTACAGCGGAAGTGTGGCTGCTGATGCACTGACTGGAAGGAAATTACCATTTGTTTTGTATAATCACCTTGGAAAACAGTAGGAGACAAATATCACTGCCTTTATCAAAGATGTGTCATCAATTAACAACATGATGGGGACAAGGCACAAAGAAAGAAAGAAAGAAAGAAAGAAAGAATGAAAGAATGAAAAATGAAAGAAAGAAAGGGAATAAAATGAATGAATGATTGCGTGAATGAATGAGTGAGCGAATGCAGCTATATAGAAGAGTTAAGCAATAAGGTGTGACACAGAAGAAGTCACAGACATAAAAGGAATCACAAGACCTTTACAGTCACTTTCCCAATTATCTGCATCATATTTATTGTAAAATCAAGGCCTTACATGGCCAAACCATACCAGATGATAATACATGTTACCTCCATCTGGCATCCACCAAATATATGCACGACCGGCATCTGTATCAAGGCCTACAGAATAAAGATTACTCTTGAATAAAGCCTCTTGTAGCCTACTCCACGGATCGTTATGACTAAACACATTTCTCTCATTCCCAAGTTACAAGCATAACACAAACCTAGGTTGGCAAATATCTGCAACAGCCTGCTCATGACAAGTAAAGGGCTACACATGTATCTGCTCAGCACTTGAAATATACTATGTGCAGTGCAGGTACGCAGAAAGTATATCATATTGCACATAGTGTTGCTTTGAGCTGGAGCATAATTAAAGGAACACCATGCAAAACACAACCAAATCAAATGTGCCATCACTCACAGAAATGAATAGCTCAACAACAAAGATACTGAAACCAAACCTGAATATTATAACTATCTGTCAGAATTTTCATGATACCTTACATTTCCAACAATATTCCCTCAGGCAGTTGATCAGTCAAAAACCAAGTGAAATCTCATTGCTTGAGCTTTGTATTTTGGATGCTTGGAAGCAGCCAGTTCTCTAGTCCTTCGATCAGTTCTATTTGTTTGTTTGTTAAATAAATGCCTATGAACTTTGAAATGGCAATTTTCCTGTGCAATTTTGCCTGTGCACCATTGTTCTTTAACAAGGTGGGCTAACTACTAATTTAGTAATGGCGCCATAAGGCAGACATCAGAAGTATTTGATGACAGGGGCCAATTTATGTCTACTCAAGAGTGTAATGAGTGTGGCTACTGATTCACAACATGCCCTCGCTCTGTACTGTCTACTCCGTCTTAAGCTGCTTTAGATAAAAGCTGATGAATGATTTGTAAAAGATAAAGGAGTGTTTTGTGCCCTCAACCTACCTCTGCCCATTTTTTTCCGGAATTTTCTTCTGCTCTGTGTCCCCAAAAGACACTTTTATTCTGTGCCTGTGCCTCTGTATGTGTGAGTGTGTGTGTATATGTGTGCGTGTTTGTACAGTATGTGTCTTTGTGTGTGTGTTTGTGTGTGTGTTATGGGGGCTGCACCTCATAAAGGCAGCTGGCTGACCCCTTATCCCGCTTGTGAAGCTGGTGTCTGGAGTCACCCAGGAAGATCTGGGGTATAATCACCTCTCTAACTCGTTCCACGACCCCCACTGACAGCTTGAAGGCGACTGTTGGAGTCCCTAATGACTTTTAAACTGTTGCCTGGTCCCTGTGGCACACCTCTGAACGAGCTTACATCCAAGCCACCCGAAGAAAGAAAAAAAACACCACCAGCTTTTACAAGGACAGGTTTATCTGGATGTAACAACAAAAGAAGGATCAGCCCTTGTTGAGGGTAGAAAAACTGCACGCCAAATAATGAGATACTCTGAGTCTCTTTCAACATTTTTAAAAACAAATACATTCCTGCAAAATTAGTATTCCGCTCCTGCTTTTCAAAAATAGCCCAGAATGTAATCCACTATTTTAAACTGCTAGCACACTGAATATGTACCATAAAATATAGAACTAGGCTTGCTGAGGACGTGGAGGTTCATATCCTTGACTGAAATGAAAACATCTCACAATATCTGTTTTTTGCTTTTGGTTCTTTTCCTTTTCTTATTATTATGTGAGACTGAGCCACCATAATGCATTAATATTACATTTGTTTTGGATATTTTCCTTTTTTCCTTTGCCTATTATCAGGTCAGACTGAGCCACCATAATCAGCTCATGTCACATGATGGCCGTAAATGTAACAATTCCACCAAATTAAAAAAACAAACACTCTTGATAGATGTCGGCTCTCGATCTTTGTAACAACCAAAATGGCATACTCTAAATAGGAAAATCAGTGGGACATAGAACTGGACACAACACAGGACATATAAACTGAATCCTTCTTTGCACGTTATTTGGTTACTCCAAGCCAGTCAGGGGCGCGAGGCTAGTAGACAGATCCATCTCCTTAACTTGAAGGTCATCACATTGAATATTGTTACTTGTCCAAGTGCTGAGAAAGAGAGATGCCCTTACTCATCCTTAACACTTCAGGAAGCAACAAATCAAAGATTGCCCAGGCAATCAAACTTGTGATAAACTGTGTTGATGTGAAAATTGTCTGACTGCTCAATACAAGCAGATAAAACTGGCCTGAAATCTAATATCTCAGTCTCTCTGACAACCACATACGTAACAAAATTAATTTGTGTGAGGTCTTTTGAGGTCTTGTAACTTCAGGGCATAATATTTGTGGGTGCAAACTGCTATGATAAAAAATATATATCTAGACAGAAATACAGCAGTCTATGAAAAAAGGGAAAACCAATTTTGGGGATGGAGTGCTCAATGTTCTCACAGACTTTTGCAAAAGCAATGCAGTATAACAGCACAAACAGTTCAACAGATCGAATAGAATACAATAATAAACATATAGGGGCCATCGAGATTTCACATGACATGTTGCTGGGATAAACACATGCATTTAACACCATTGTATGCAGGGATGGATTACTGCACGGGCCTACCGGGCCCAGGCCCAGGGTCAGGGGCCCTGAATCCCAAGCCTTTGCATGGAATCATTGCCTCAATAGCAACAAATCAGGATGTAGGCTATGAATCTGATTGAATAAAAGTATTGGCCATCCCCAAAATGCACCAGAATACAGGAAATCACATCATACAAATTAAACATTTTCTGGGGGAGGACCCCCAAACCCCCCTTCCCATTATGCAACAATTGGGGGGGCCTTAATACAACTGGGCCCAGGGGCCCGAAAGTTCATGATCCATCCATGATTGTATGAAGTATAGGCTACACTTAATGTATACAGTGATGAAGAGGATGGAAAGGAACTACATGCCACAGCACCCAAAAACACATGATTAAGCTCTCCCACTTTCTACTCTTTGCACTGCAGTTAGAAACCTAAATGCCACAGAAGCTCAGGTGTAACTAAAGTATGAACAGGCACTACCCAATCTGCGAGTGGCCTTCAACAAATGCAGCCACGATGATGATGATGACGACCTGCATGCTAATACCTAGCATTCGCTTATTTCGTTCAAATTTGGCATGCCATCAAATTTTCAATTCCGCAATCTCCCACACCGAGAAAGTCCACTGTAACTTTTTGTAAGTAGTTGGAATGATGTTTGCGTGATGGGCACTCCTCGCGCATCAGTGGGGGAATATCAATCAGCGGCTGTTAGACCAGCAGGCACCCCTCCTGGGGCTCGATTGGCTTTCCCGTCCACTTTGGTGACATAAACAGTCTTGGTGAGTGACAGTTTCATTTGCCAAGGTTTCAGGGTGGATGTTAATGCAAATGCCTCCATTCGGTGGACTGTAATTGCCATCCAATGACAAGCATAGCTACACTGATGCTGAAATGGGCATTTAGACTGCAAGTTTGATCTAAAGAAGTATGGACACTGAGCATAAAATGGAGACATCTATGTATTTCACAGGCCTTAAGGGCCATTCACACCAGGAACGAAACTAGAACAATACAGTTTGTGCGTCCATACTGACCAATGACAAGGAAAGTCTCTCCTCTTGTTGATGAGTGTGATGTCTAAAATTTGATGGATTCTGATTGGCTATTAGCTTTTTATTGTTCTCAAAATCACTCTGAAAGTGATTTCCAGTGATATTGTTCTTCATGTCGTTGTTATAGTATATGTGTGGACGTTATCATATTAGCTAGAGCGATACTTTTTTGCTGTTATTGTTATAGTTATTGTTCTTGGTGTGAATAGTCCTTTATCCTTTCCATTCACCTTGTATGAGGAGATGTATAGTTGGTTTCATTTAACATGAAAAGGAACAAAATGGGAAAATTCAAATTTAAGCCGCAGAGAGGCTGTTCTGATAGAGGGAAGTGATTCAGCCTTTGCTGGGTCTGTTTGTTGTCTTTAGGCCACAGCGCTTTAATCAAACACTTTTCAACCTGCTAGTGAACGGTCTTCCATGGGACATGGCGGTTGACATTTGGGTCTGGCAACGCACTCACAGGACACCTGAGGGGCCGAGGCCAGCTGCCAGTTACCGTGACACTGGAACAACATGTCACCGCAGCATGAGGATAAACAGCTCCACAATTTCCGGATCATAAAAAATATTGTCTAACGAACGCAATGCACCATCGAGTAACAGTCAATAGTCCCCAGAGTTATCATTAGGAGGGAAGGCTCATTTATTAATGCACGACCTGAATATAAGGACACAAATTGCTTTCTACATTTGATGTTCCCCTGTCTAATAAATGGCAAGCCACCACACCAAGTGTTCAGTGACTCACCAGACAACATTAATCTGAGATAGGCCACCCCCCAAACATTTTAATGGACTTCATATATAAGAATCAATTCTGTATCCAAACACTGCAATGCAATGTTGTCATGGCTAATTGGTCTGCCTTTAAGAAAACGTCAAGGACTCCCTTCTAGCACAAGGACTGAAGAATAGTCACAGCTAAGAAATACATTTATGTTATTATTCTTCAAACAACAGCAGATAAATTGAATTGATTAGTAGCTATTTATGGTTTTGCATTACATATATGCTGGTTGTAAACAAATTTAAATGACTTACAAAGGGTTTGGAACAAGCCTTCCTTAGAGACTCATTACTTTTGACGGCCATATTCATATTTCAGCCTTTTTGAAGTCAAAGAAAATAAGCTTGCACATGCAATGGCACTTTTTATGTTTAAGAACCCAGTTACATTTGAAATTGGCAACTTTTTGAAAGGCAGACTGAAGAAAAAGTTATGGGTGAACATTTATAACCACCGTGCAGGGTTAATAGGGTTCTTCATGGTGGACATTTTTCTGTCAGTGAAAATGTACAGTAAACTACTGAATCTTTAAGAGTCCAGCTGTATGGATAGTAGACTGAAGGAAAATGTATGATTACATGACATTGTGTGGGGAAACTGTAAATATCTACCTTGTAGTGTTACATGTTAAACACTATTCACTTTGGGAACAGCTTACCACTGTCAAAAACAGCAATATGTGTCACAAAGCTTAAGTGCTTGTATGAACATGAACAGTATTTTGTTGTGTACATTACATTTACAATAATTCATTAAACAAACACTACAAAAATTAGGAATAACATTCAAGCTACAATACAGAGGAGACCTTAGTAACAATTAATACTGTTGTTGTAGCTATTTACTCCGGCTGATCTAAGTTGTCATTAATGGTTGCAAGATAACAGCGCTGTTGTACTACGCTAACAAACAAGGGCTCTGGAGCTTGTAGTGGAGTAACATCCTGCCAAAAATCCTTTACAAATTCATTCAAAGCTTTCCTAAGTTAGTGTAAATGTCTCAAAGGTCATTCCTGGGTCAAATCTACCAAAGGAAAATTCATGATGTGTGCCATGCTTATGCACACTGAGCAGGTTAATTAGGCTCTTTCCTGTTTGCGCAAAACAACTTTGCTTCTTGTCTGAGTACGCACAGGAGAATTAAAGTGATTACACTTTGTTTTGGCTCAATAATGTTAGATGTCACAATTATACTTTATACTTAGGTATGATTTAATTATCACTTATAAACACAATCAACAGCCCAGGAAGATACAAGTTTGGTTTGAGACCAACTTGTTCAGTACTCCCACATATACAGTCATGGCATTACTTTACATCAGGTATACTAGTCAAAATGAGAGAATTAAATACACCTAATGCTCAAGATAAAAAAATACTTCCAGTACTGGTCTACCGTTGTCATTCTCAGTCAGACTTGAAAATAGTCTTAACTGACTGTGCCGTCAACTTTGGCACCTGTCTGAAACCTATTATTTATTAGCATGTGTGGAAGTGACATGTTTTATTTAACTATTTTGTTGGTTCTCCTCACCATATTTGTGACAGTTTGTTGTAAATTAGGTGACAATCCAGATGGTATCAACCAGAGGAGCTGAATTTTAATGTTAAAAAACAGGCAAAAATAAGAGGCTATTATTGTCATTAAGGAAATCCACCATAAGTAGCCACATATTTCCATGGGAGCAGGAGGCAAAGAGTGCCCTGGCCAGTCATCCTAGAAGCTAAAATATTGAATATTCTGGAATACTGAAAGCTAAACCCCACTGACCACGGCACGTTCTGTAACATTCCATTGTACATATAACAACACACACTGCATGTGTATGTCAGTTTACGTAATGACTTAAAGAATTTAAATTGTCAATGAGAATGTCAGTCTTTGAAACTGCATGACACATCATCAGGCTTAGGCCTACATTCTCAGATTTCTCAGTTGTAAAAAATGTAAACTAATTACAAAATGATGTCAAACTTCCCCAAACAATAATAAGTCAAATGCATGTTAAAACAAATTAAGTTCTGGATATCAACTTTCATAAAAACCAATATATGTAGGCTTTGACCGTGCGAATATCAGTGACTACAACGAAGCCTTGATCACAAAGAGAAGTTGTAATGTGAAGAGCTTCATTCAACGACTGTGAAAATAATAGCTTTGACTATTAGAGAACCAAAGCAGAAGCTACAACTGTATATTCTTGACGAGGAATATGTCTCTGATCAACTTACAGACCTTGAGTTTATGTTTCTCGTAAGATAAACAAGGTTTTCAAAAAAGACTAAGCAAATTCAAAGGCTTTCTCAGTCCAATTGCTGACCAAACAGACTGCACACTATTAAGTGAAACTGTGCTAAGACGATTCCACAACACCCCTAGAGACACCACAGGATTAAAGTCCTCCATGAATGCAAGAAGATGGCTCATTACTTATATTTTAGATAAATAATGGCAAATTAATATTTATGATGAATTTATCACCATGTTTAAATAATGCATGTTGAGCTTCATTCGGCACACTGGGAACCTTCAATTTTTAATATTTAAAACAGATAAAGCTATGGCTCAGAGAGCATTGTAATTCGACGCATTGTAGAGTTTTTACTGCCAAGACAAATTTATGGAGGAGATCAAACCATCCAACAACATACTATTATGTAAACTCACAATACACCACCCCAAAACTAATATTTCACCATGGCAAGTCATTGTAGGGACAATCTTTAAATGCCATCCTCCGATCCTCTAAATGTATACCCGTGAAACACATTAGTCAAGATAATGCCATCATCAGAGCAGCATTATGGCAGAATTTGTCAATGCAGCAGTTTATCTATAGCATTTGAATGGGCAACAGCAATTTGTATGGCCGACGATAATAGCAGCTAGTGTTTACATGTGAGGGACTGTGATTTAGGTGCCATGTTATAACTGCAGCTCTGGTGAACTCTACCGAAACACATCCATTCTTGAAATAGCAGCAGGCCATGGGGCTGTGGCTAAAACATGGAGGTATTAGACTTGCCTCAATCATGCTTTGTGACCAATAGCACAGTTGGCTCATTTGTACCACGTCTACTGTCTGCCGTTACCCTGTTTGGTCTTTTGAAGGGTACAGTGAGGGTATCATGGTGAATACAGAGCTGAAAAGGTATTAATAATGCATTGTTATCCACACAGTGAAACCAAGTGTTGTTTTAACCAGTTGACTGGGCCATTACGGCGAGCTGTAGACTGTAATCAAAACTTATTCATTCAGCTGTCAAAGGCATGAAAGCAGTTTTTTGGTGCACTGTCTATAATCTGTTTATTCTTTCACTTGCTTGATAAATTATGCATGAGCAAGTACTACCATTGCACTGTAGTGTGTGTGTGTGTGTCTGTATGTATGTATGTGTGTGTTTCTGTAAAATATCAATAGTGCTGACCCTAAAAGAAATGAATTTTCTCCCCCGTAAAGCCTTACTTCGGTATCTCACTTTACTTTGCTTTACATTCATACACTGAAAAAACGAAATAAATCCTCTAACAGATAAATTAAATAAATGAACAACTTCCTTGCCATTCCATTAACATGTGAAGAGACACTTACAGTGCTTGCATAAAGACTTTAAATTGAGCGTAATTTAGCACATTACCTCAAAAAGAAGAGGTTCTGAACCTGACATAATGCAAAGAGCATTTTGTGTTATCGCCAAAGCCTGTATATTCCTCATGTGACACTCTTGTTGTTGGTGCCAGCCAGCGAAGCGGCTTTGAAGTTGAAATGGGATGTATGGCAGAGCTGAAAGAACACAGCTGCAAGGGCTCTTTTTGTAAATGGCACCTCTTTTTTTTGCGCATTGAAGTGGGCCAATGCAGACACAGGAGAGAAGAAGCAGGCAAAAGTGTGTGACGAACAGCTGCATGTTTGGACATCACATCACAGAGAATGGTGCACTTGGGGATCTTGAGTTTGGAAATTTAGTGATTCAGCAAAGTGCTCATGTTTAAATGACATTATTTAAACAATCTTATACCTATTACTGCAAGTATTCAATTGTATCACAATGTATCTGACTCAACAGAGTGTGATAAAAGACAATCAGACGATCTCATGTTATTCTTCATATTATTATGCTGCCTCTTCAGTTCTTGTGTCACCTTGCCAAAATTCCTTATCAGCACCAATCAGAATTGTCATTAAGAGTTACATCCTGTTTTAGTCAGAAAGATCTAGCCTAACTATTCTCAACAACCCTTGTAGGAATTAATTATCATACTACATATCATTTTATCAAATTGTCTCAATTTCTCAATTGATCTCCCTCAATATATTTCAATATTTCACCAACCACTACTTCATCTAATTCAGATGCTAATTTGTAAGCATACTGGCAGTATAAGTGGTCTGTATGCATGACCCGTCGAGACATAGGTAAGCACTAATGGAATGGAACAGCCTTGTTTAACACGTGCAACATCAGCAGTTGTGTTACCTTCACTATTTCAACATCCAACATGTCATCACACTACTAACAAAATAAACAAACAATGGCTAAATGCCAAATATGTAATCATTTGTGTGTTTATTTCTGTTTACATGTACAACTGTAATTTTGCCATATGATCATGTGGACATTTCCTCAATACAGAAATGGTTCACTACCATCTCCATGACAAGACAAGGAAGATCAGATTGGCAATTCAAATTATGGCCCCAGACAAGGGGAGTCACTTATCTGTATTAAATTTAGTGGCGCCATAACATTTGACTTTTACGGATCCCCTCAAAAAAAAAAAAAAAAAAAAAAAAATGTGCAAAAAAATATACACGAAGCATTTAGGCAGCTCTCCCATCTTCCTGGGGATTGAAGCTAAAATGGCCAGCGAGGGCAGTGAACAATAGAGGCTGAGCATAATGAAGGGTGACTACTGAGTGGCTTGACTCAGATCCAAAGTGAATAAAAGGCCACGCCATGCGGTGGTGCCGCAGTGCTAGGAAATTTTATGGCAGCTGCTGCCAAATTAAAGGAGACTTGCTCTCATAGGTACATACACACAGCATTTCCTATTTCAATATCTCTTCTTTATTATGTGTTATTGCTCTTAGTGGTTACACTGACTGACTACAGTACAGTAACATGTTTTTTTTCTAACCTCTGCCCTTGGTGTATAATATATGATGGTAATAAGGCCAAATTGGTAGACTCATTACCAAAGAATCACAAAAGATTACCTGTTAGTCTGTACAACATCCATCCTTGAATCTGAACTCGCCCATTCATGCTACTTGAATAGTAGCAGATTACTCATTTCATTGCCTTAGATACAACGCAGAAGTTTCATGTCAATCTTAAATTCCCTAGACTGTCATGGCAAGGTTGCAACATAGACACATGTGTGCTATTTTACTCCAGGTCCTCAATGATTTGCTTCTCTAGCTAATGTTTACACATAGTTTACTGCCTATTAACCGCGGTATACACATTCATTTTGCTAAATTTCCTCAGCCATAAGGATAATACACAGGGCCGGGCTATACATGGGAATGCATTTATTTGCTTCATTCTTCTTTATGATTAAAGCACGATTCATTGGTCCATTGGGCACTGCGGTCAATACACAGTTTTTTTCAATTTGCATAAAACACTGTCATGTGTTGAATACAAAATGTGGCTAATACACAGGAAATTACTGCAGTCTCTCTGTGAAGAACAAATGTACAAATATATCATAATTTTGCAACTGCTCTTATCCTGTGGGTTTGACAGGGGACAGCCACTCCAAGTTGAGTTCATAGGAATGGCCCAGCGGAGAGCGTGCCAGTCTATTTGACTTTATTAATGCCAGTCTTTGTCATTACTCAGACCTCAGTAAGGCCCTGAAGCTCCGTTAAGCAAAGAGACTGAGTGACACAATGCCTCTCACACAATGAAATACGTAACGCCTTATTTTCTCGAAAGCAGCATCTGGTGAGTTCTCAGGGCCGGGATGGCGAATATATAAATATATAAACCTATAATAGCCAATGGCAGGCATGCACAGAGTGTCATATAATGAGACAATGCCTCAAGATGTTCTCCATTTGCTTGGGCCAGATTCATTTGTGACTAATGTAAGTGGGACAATTTGGTGGAGCTGAATCTAATTCCACATGAAGTGTCAGAACGGCTTAAAATGGAGAAAATGGGCTATAAAAGAACCGAGTGGATCCACAACCAATGGCTGACGAACCAGGATGGTTCCTTGCACAAAAACATATTGCATCAATACCTAAGCTATGTGAAAGAATTTGAGGTCACTCTAAGTTCTACAAACCTACAAACTGGGCAAATATGTTCCAGTCTGCTTAACTATGAAGTATGACTATGAATATAATACAGTAAGCCTTCTTAGGCTTGCATTTTCACAATATACAGTATCCTTCCTTACAGTATCTTTCCTTTCAGGCTAAGATGGTTCATTGCTGTAAATTGTAAATGTCAGCGACATATATCTACCTCCTCACGCAGCAAAACCCCTATTATGGTGCAAATAATTCATTTCAAGGCTGTATGACTAGTGCTTGGAGCAGAAGCTGATGAACAGAGTAAAACTGTCAAAGAGCATGTCTACATGAAAACCCAAGGTTATCCCTCAGTACACCACAACACACAACACAACACAACACAACATAACACAACACAACACAGCACAGCACAACACAACACAACACAACACAACACAACACAACACAACACAGCACAACACAACAGTCCCTGGACACTGATGGTCAGAAAAAGTGTCTTTTTAGCTGGAGGACGACAAGTTCTTGAGGGGAGGTTGTGACTGTGAATAATGGGGTTCATATGACCATTGTGAAAAGGTCAATATCACATTTTCTAAAAATCTCACTGGGATACCTCTGACAGGGAGTCATGAAGCAGCCAGAAAACTCATGGTTTCTCCTGGATTTACAATGTGCATCAATGTAGACACAGCTGGCCTTCCAAAAAAAAGCATGTTTTTTTCAGAGGATGTGCTTCGTAATACTGCCTCATGCAACAGCAGTTTGGCAACCACAAGAATCAAGCTTTCAGGGATCCTCCCTTTCAATGGTACATTAAAGAGTGACACCATCACAAGGTTTGTTGATCCTTTCACAATGTATTTGATCAACAGATCAAAACAACTCCATCCCACTGGGCTATCCTGAGATATGTTGGAGCGACACATAGTGATGTCTGATTTTCCATCAGGCGAGAGAGAGAGAGAGAGAGAGAGAGAGAGAGAGAGAGAGAGAGAGAGAGAGAGAGAGAGAGAGAGAGAGAGAGTGGCATGGCTAATGTGATGAAACAGGACGTGGTACTCTCCTTTAAATCCAGTCGTGATCTACCGGCTATCCAGAGGAAAAAGGATTTAGACTCTTCTCCCCGACACAAACACACACATGCAAGCACTCGTGTATCCACACACACACACAGACACACACACACACACACACACACACACACACACACCCTATAAATAGAAGCTATTCGACACTATTCTGTAAATAAATAAATGGGTGAATAAATAAATAACGCCTGTGAACATATGCTATTATTAACACGTTGATAATTAAATATGCAATGTTTCATTTGAGGGATAAAATTATACCAAATGCATACTGTGTTAGCACCAAAAAACAAGTTTGATCTTGACGTAAGACCAGTGGGGAGATTGTGTGTCATTAAAAGCATGATTTAGAACTTGCTGATGCTTTCTCAGTTGAGGAGGACAACTCACCGTTCCACCTAAATGATATCACTCTAGGTGGATACCAAGGGAAAACGAGGCAGATGTTTGCTTTCGTACTTACAATTAGAAGCCGACGAGCTACAACTTCATTCTATGCCTAATGCTGTGCAAATATTAAAACAGTCAGAGGGAAATCGGGGGAAAAATGGAGTCGGCTCATTTACATGTTCAGGATTTGCAAAGAGGCCTACTGAGGCTTAAGCTAGCCTCCATAATACCCAAACCTAGCCATCTCGTCTGATCAAAGATGGCACTCATTCTCTCAAGGGACAGAATAAAGTGGAAGCCACAAGGGGTTACTTCTTTGTTTTAAAACCTCTTGATGTATTACTTCTTTTCTCAATTGTGGGAGGAGGACAAATTGAATTTGTCATTATGCATCCTGATTTCCCCCACACCTGACTCCCTCCTCTTCACTTACACGGCAGTGAAGAGAACTCCTTTTCCTGGCCTTAGATCAGGCCATTGTCATCCTGTTGCAGGGCCTCTCTAAGCATCATTAAGCCTCAGTCTCTCTACTAGCAAGGGGAGGTAAGGTGCTTATCTTTCAAGCCACACAGAATACTTTCAGGTGGGCCTGAAAGTCAACATTTTACATGACACAACATATTTTACATTTCCTGAAAACCAGAACAAAAAACATGGGATGTAAAGATACTCATTCAGTTAAATTGGGGGAAATCCTCCACAAAAATATAAATAAAAATATCATCCTTGAAATTAATTTCAGTCATTTGTTTTCAGTCTTTTGTTTTCAACCATCAGCTCATTCAGTGACTGTAAGACCATTCCCACTTGAGTGCCAACACAATCTACCTTACTTTTCCATCACACAAAAAAGCCTGTAGACAAAATATATACTTTTATCAGATTATCTACCACTCAGCTATGGTACACTTCTGTATTTTCCCCCTACACTACAATACATGGTCACCTCATTGCTAAATGATGTAGAGCTACTGAGGTTTAGGACAGTTAACTGAAATCTGATTCTTCTTTTCGCTGCCTGCTCATCCACTGTATGGTTGGCACCATGTCGTTGGCACAGACATACTAAAGATCCTCTATACATTTTCATGGCAGGAAATGAAGTCCTGCACCGACTGAGTCAGTCTATTCAAAGTCAGAAAACACCCATGCACTGATGGAGATTATGTGTGCTTACACCAGGTAATTAGTGAAGCTTCAATTAAATGCGTTCAGACACACCAAATGAAACTGGTTGTAGGACTCCATGGACAGTGCCAACAGTGTTAATTTTCATCTACAGACACGTTTTCTTTTTATTCGTTAGGATTTAAACACTGCTGACTGCCTTTTTATCCGCAGTATGGGAACACTGTCCTTGGGAAAACAACCTGGTTTGATTTAGGCTACCTGTTCATATTGCACTCACTGAAATATTTAATTGTGTCCATTATAATAGGGAAAAGGTAAGGCTTTTCTGTTTATATTAGTGAGGTAGAAAAATAATGGGAGTAGGCCTAACTGATAGAAGTAAATCAATAGTTCGTCTGATTGCGATGCAATTGATATTTGTCATCCATACTTTTTGATAGGCTCAATCTTCTCAAGGACAACAACCTAGTCATGCTTTGAACGGGAGGGGAGAGGGTAGGCCTACAGGGAGGGATATCCATACATTACGTGCGTCGTTAATATACACCACATCAATCAGTATGAATGTTAAGTTTGCTCCACCAGGAAAGGTTGTGTACTCACCCTCCTTCAGAGGCCGTTTCACCTCTGCGCTAAGATTGCACGTCTGCGCAGTTTGCAGTTGTGGGGTGAGGCATCCCTCCGTTTGGGGATTTAAAGGCAAGACCACATTGTTGAGCATGAGCATATTGTCGGAATCTCCATCGCCCAAATGTTGAGGACAGGTGCATTTTGTATAAACCATTCCACAAGTTTCCACAGTCCCCTTTTCTCCTTTCAAGCAGTTTTCCAACCACGTACATAACACTTGGCAACCAAACTGGCTTGGACTCGCCTTATTCAAAACCAAAAACTCCACCACTGACTTCAGATCTTCCTCAGGTTTCTTCGGTGTCAATCCATTGTAATCGAAAGGGAAAACCCGCCGAAGCTGCACGAAATTCTTATCGTACTGCAAAAATACATATATATGCTTAGAATCACAAAGGTAGACGATAGATTCGTTGCTCCGCAATAACTCGTTGATCTTCTCGTGTGAGAAATGATCAAATTGATAAGCCAACAAGGAGAACTCTGAGCAGCTCAAGTCTCGTTTATAAAGTTTAAGGTAGATGCTGTATTTGGTAGGGTCAGGGTTTTCCAACGTCCAAGTACAGTTGGTATAGTTCTTCGGAAACATCTCAGTCACCGAAAAAGATCCATAAATGACTCCTTTCACCAAAGTGGAACACCAGAAGTCTTGGGCACCAGTTAATCCAAACATAACCAGCAGATAGGTGGAAAATATATAAATCAACAGGTTACGAATAGCCTTCATCCTATGTCATTTGGCCTGCAAGAGACAAGTACAAGGAAAATGGCACGCAAATGAACAATAGCTGTCAGTCACAGATTACACATGAACTACATCCCAAATGGCTAAATCCCATTTGATTGATATTTTAACATTAATAACATTTTTGTTCATTGTATTCCCTCTTCTAGAAAACAAATATCTAGCAATAATGGTTTGCTATTATTATCGGTTATTTCGTCTTTTCACAGTGAGTCAAACACAGTTCGGATAAACATTGCCACCTTGTGGTCTCTATAAATTTTAGATAATAATTCTTAGCAACTCCACCTAGAGAGATAGCAGCAGTTCATGATTCCCCTTATAAAATCATCGAAACATTAGTAACCAGGCATAGCATATTAGCCAATGACTCTCAGCGCTGGCCTTTGTTTTGGCTGCACAGCAGTGGTGGCCTATGTAAATCGATGATGTAAAGAAACATCTATAACATACAGTATTGCATCGATAAACAGGTGCTCATACATTTCACGTTGAAAGTGCCATGGCATCTTTTGACCAACAATAAATTGGTATTTCGCCACGTAACCCCCTATTTTCTGACCGCAGGTGCTATTTAAAAAGCAATATGTCATTTTTTACTTTGGTTACATCACCTTCGTCAGATCGGCTAGGGAGACTTTTACCTAAACCACTTTCATAAACTATTGTGGTAAATGGTTTGTTTGCCACACAAGGGGCGACGTCAAGACTTTGAAAACGTCATAGCCAAGTAGCCTACGATTCAACAGTGGTCGGTCCAATATAAGTAGGCAACAAAATAAATCGCAACGCAAACAAGACATCTTCTGTGAAAGACTTGAGGTCAGAGCCGTCAATTGTGTTATTATGCCTATATTTGGTTTAAGTCTCAAGACAGTCCCGCTCGTGTAATCTAAATATCGCTTGTGACACTCGTTACTTCTGTAATTTGTCAGTCTGCAGTCGGGTTAGCTCCATCAACAAGACATCGAGAGAGAGAGAGAGAGAGAGAGAGAGCAGGGGGGAAATGCTAGTCGATGTCCTGATTGCATTAATCCTGTAGGCATTGCAGCTGTGTGCGGTGTCACAGCGGTGTGGAGGCATTGAAATGTAGTGAAAAGATGGTGTCTAGAGAATCGGAATATTCCCTGAAACTGGGGATTGGGCATTTTACGCATGAACATTTCTTTGTGGTGTAAGCGCTTATAGGTACAATATAACTATATGTTGATGCAGACTGCGCCTAGTATATTGCGCGGGGCCAGTTTCGACAGGACGAAAGGACTCTTTAACCGTTCACTTCGGCGAATAAGCTACATCAGATGCTTTATCGCCTTATTCCTCTCACGAAGTGGATAAAATAGGCTACCGCTATTCATGACATGCAGCAATGTCCAGTCCGATAGTCAAATGAAGAGTGGATGGGGTATATTCAGAGGTCTAAAATGAAAATGCTTTAGGTTGTTCAAATCCAAGTTTTGAGAACAATTATACGGATTGACATAATTAAATATGGCTTTAGACAGAAATTTTATCAAACACAGACGGCGCCAAAACTCATTTTTACACCTTTTTTAAAAAACGGGAAAGCATCTATTTACTTAACATTAACCGGGATGTAACGGTTGATATGGTATCCATAAAATAACCATTCATATAGATTACATACAGCAAATTCTTTCCAAACAACTGGTTTCTGATGTACCTCCTTCAACATGTAACTTTGATTTCAAATGCGTCTAGGACCAATGGCACGGTTTAGATCATGTCCATTTTATTTCCCATTTATAATGTTTCTGGTTGTATGTCTCAATAATCATAATAATAATACTAGTAATGGTAATATTAATAATTATAATACTACTACTAATAATAATATACTCACCTTACACTCCGGAAGCTATGGCTATTTTTCCCACATACTTGTACACATCCTTTAGAAATAACAAAATGCGCTGGCTTCTCGCAAATCAATACTTCCCATTGCCAAAGAAAGAAGTCCAGCGCAACAAGATGGGCAAACAGCACAAAATGCGTTAGACTTCAGTCTGGCTCATCTCCCGTCTATCCACCACCTAAACGGAACCCGCCGAGCGCAAAGAGCGCAATTGAAACAGCCTGTTCTAACGAGGCAAAACAATCCACCGACTCAGATTTATGCGAGGGTATTTCGATGAATCATCTGCTCTTGTCCTTGCTTTCTTCACAGACGGCAGCAGGTAGACAAAATCCTTACCGGGGCGGCAGGGAGATGTTCAGATCCTGACTTAGCATTGAGTGAGATGGAAAGCGCTTTCTCGCCTGCTCGCTCTCTGAGCTCCAGGACTGGGGCTGCAATATCACGTCACAGCCACTAAGAGAAAGCACGTATGGACGTCTCCTACTGCATCTGGCACCCCTTTCCCATTCTTTCACACTTACATAGCCCTCATTTCATTTCAAATCAAGGTAGAGAGATGTTCCTCTGAAACGGACCCAATTCAGTCGTAGAACAACACTGTGTCCGCCTTAGCAGCCATTTACTGTGGGCTGCTTGCACTGCGTTTGGATTAAAATGGTACTTGCAGCAGACGCGCAGCGATGGCGTTGCAACGGGGAAAGGAAAGCGCCTTTTTTGGTTTAGTCGTGGGACATTGAAGTGGAACTATCGATAAGAATCTCAGTGTGAGGGTCTGGACGAAGTCGTGCAAGGTGGCCAACAGCAAACTTCCACCAGTTTGTTTGAATATTTGTACGTCGTACTGAAACCTGGTGTAGATTAACTCACCCTCAGTTTTTATAAGGAGATTCCACTGTCAGATGCGGCAGTTATGCTCTACACAGGGAAATAGCACTTTGGCGTATTCTCAATGTACTAGGGCATAATTATATAAACAAAATTGAGCACTTAAAAGATTTCAGATATGGTCTGAGATATAGATGGTTTCCATGTAAACGACGTTGCATGAGATTGCAGTGGGATCATTTACGCTTTCCATCAGCACCTGAGTGGATGATTCACTTGCTTGTTTTACAATCCTTCAGGACAGCCGTTCTTTGAAGAAGTTATTTGTTGACGAAACCAAACTAACACACTGTTCATCTCATCCCTATTATAAACAAAAGAAACTACAAAAACATTATGACAGCCCAAAATACGTACTCGAGATGAGCACAAATTAAGTAGCCTACCGACACTGCATCGCTATCGCGACATTCCCTTGGACGATAAGTTGGAGTGACTGCTGGCACAATTAAAAAGAAAATGCAAGAGCCACTTGACTTTGGCGAAGACAGAAGGCACCAGGAAGCCAGTTTTGCCAGGGAAATAAACGGTGAGTCAGTTCAGACCATACTGAAAACTGAAATGGAGGTTTTTCGCTTCATTTCTGTTTTAATGCGCATAGCCGTATTTAATGTTGATTGTAAATCCCGAATTAGCGAAGAAATCCGCAAGGGGCATAGTTAAAGAATTGTACGGTGCCAAGGTATGCATATTTGCACAATAAAATATACTCTGATTGGACGTTAGCCTGAGTTTGCGGAAGGTTATTACGACTATTAACTCATCACTGTAACTTATTAACTTACATCATTGGTTCAGTCTGTTGCGTTGGTGCCATTTTTCAGCCATTTATAAATCAATAATTGTGTTTCTCTGCACCATTCTGTGAAACTCTTTGCGTAAGCCACGTGGAAGTGACGTGGTTGGATGCATTTCAATATTAAAACATAAGAGCATTGGGATTATGAAGGCATAAATAAATATATAAATATCTTACACAGACTTTTGCTGCCATAACATTCCCACACATGGGCATGAGAAAATATTCGATTTTCAAAATGGAATTTGATTTGTCTATGTGTACCTTTGCACTTAGGCCCTACTTGTATTTTACATTTGTAAATCCACTACCATGAATTATGGCATTTTACCACAAAATAGAATTGAAACCATTTTAATGTCTGACCATGTTATTATGAACCCTCTATTACTGTCACCTGACTGTTGACATAAAAAGGTGTGGGATATTAACTCATAAGTGCTTTGACACCTAATAACATCAGCCTTGGATAAAACAGTTTTGCGTTCACTGGAAGTATGGATTTATATTTCAAGTGCACTGGTTGGTAACTCCTTGCAAAGCCATCATGTATTTAAGTTAATCTGCTGTGTAGAGATGAATGGAGATAAATGTAAAGAATAGGAATTAGAGATTCATGTCTATGGGTCCATACTGTGCCTAACAGATCTGATTATATACATGCTGTCTTATAGTTTCACAACAGGCCCTATGCCTCTATGCAATTTCCTGTGATTTCCTGCCTCTATAGGATGTGTGAGGAAAAAGCAGGTGCACACACACACACACACACACACACATATATATACAGACAAACAAACACACACACACACAGGAACAGTGCGAGACTTTCTTCATCCTGTACTTCTCTATCAAACCTCTCCTGAATGGCTCACCTTTAATCCAAGCTTGGCAAACACACACTCAGCATCTTAGCTCGAGCTGCATGGAAACATCTGTGTGTGTCACTGTCTCAGCAGCTCCAACCCAACCCGCTACTGGTGTTCTTCACAAGATGCATACAAATGAAATCGTAAGTTACGCATGTAACTATGGATCTGTGAGACCGAGGGATGACCGTCACTACGGTCTAAAAAAGGAATGATCACCTTTGTTCTGCCTATCACCGAGACCATATGTCAACAAAGTCATGCCCATGACCTCCGGAAGCAGAACGACTCGAGCTTGTAAATAGCGGAGATTGCTCCCGTTCAGTCTCCTACCTTGAGCCTCAGGATGGTCCGAAGCGACAAGGATAGTGACGGTCATCCCTTCGGTCTCACAGATCCATAGTTAGATGCGTAACTTACGATCTGTTTCGACCTCACTCTGACCGTCCACTACGGTCTAAAAAGGGATGACACATACCAAAAAAGTCGCGAGGAGCTCTAAGCTAACCATTAAAACCTCGCTCGGTCACGGACATGAGGGCAGCGTCGCCAACCGGAGCTGGGCGAGT
Organism: Alosa alosa; assembly: GCF_017589495.1. NCBI lineage: Eukaryota > Metazoa > Chordata > Actinopteri > Clupeiformes > Clupeidae > Alosa > Alosa alosa. The sequence goes on along the minus strand of NC_063206.1, from coordinate 26,606,446 downwards.
GACGTCCACCCTATAAAACCTGGTAAAAGTGCAAGGCGTCGCCCATGAAGCCGCTGCACAGATATCGCTTGCTGGTACCCCTTAAGGGCAGCCCAAGATTTAAGCCATACTCCTGGTGGAGGAGCCCATGTACCGAAGGGACCGGCATTCCCAGAGCCTGGTAGGCATGGGAAATAACCTCAACCAGCCAATGTGACAGCCGCTGTTTGAAAAGCGGTAGTCCCTGCTTCGCCGCCCCATAACAGACAAAAAGTTGAGTGTGTTCCCTCCTCAACGACTGCGTAGGGGCCAGATAAGCTCTCAAAGCCCTGACTGGGCACAGAGTGAGCAACTTGTCGCGCTCTGCCTGTGAGGCAGCAGACGGCTGGAACTGCCACCTCAGGCAGTCTTCGCTGACGGAGAGGGCGCACAGCTCCCCGACGCGCCTGGCCGAACAAAGAGCCAGGAGAAAGCTAGTTTTCAGAGACAAAGATCGCAGATCTGCATCTAAAATGGGCTCATACGGGCCTTCAGTAAGAGACATTAAATCGGTGGGCATATCCCAGTTTGGTGCCATAAGTCGCTAACTGGACGCAACCGGCGGGCCCCTTTAAAACTGACCAATCAGTGGATGCCTACCCAAGGGCCTGTTATCCGCACCCTGGTGAAAGGCTGAAATGGCCAAGGCATAAACCTTCACAGTACTGACCGCCTTGCCTTGATCCAAATAGGACTGCAAGAAGCGCAAAACTTGTGGCACAGGGCAAACCGCTGGCTCAAGACCCAAGCTGGCACACCAATCCAAAAAAGATCCTCCACCTGAGTGCATAGCAAGCTCTAGTAGAAGGAGCCCTGGCGTTGTTCAGAGTCTCCTGCACAGACTCAGCTAGCTGTTCAATGACTGACTCTGCAGGGGCTAAACCACAGGCGCAGGGCACCTGGGTTCGATGCCAGATCTGCCCGCCTGCTTGTGACAGAAGATCCGGCCGGCAGGGTAACTGCCATGGCTGACCCGCAGGAGCCGGAGAAGGTCTGAAACCAAGGCCTCGCCGGCCACCGTGGAGCAACCAGCAGAACTGTGTGTTGGCCCTCCCTGATCCCTCCGCAGGACCTGAGGTACAAGAGGGGATGGAGGAAAAAGCGTACAACAAGCCTGTCGGCCAGTCTTGTGACAGAGCATCTAGGCCCAAACTGCCTCCCCTGTCCCACGAGAGTACCACTCTGGGCAGTGAGTCGCTTCTGCCGACGCAAACAGGTCCACTTGTGCAGTCCCATACTGAGCCCAGACCTGGCTGACCACCTCTGGGTTCAATCTCCATTCCCCCGGGAGTGGCCCGGTCCTGGAGAGAATGTCGGCCGCCCTGTTCTCCACACTTAGAACGTGTACTGCCCTCACTGAAGCCAGACGTGGCCATGCCCATGACAGCAACTCCTCCGCCACCTGGAGGCACCGCCAGGACCTCGTGCCGCCTTGGTGATTGACATGATACACCGCCCGGTGCTGTCTGACCTCACCAGAACATGTTGGCCGCCCAACCCTGGCAGGAACCTCTGCAGGGCGAGATGGATGGCCTTCAGCTCGAGGACGTTGATGTGCTCTGACGTCCAGGAGGGAGGCCACACGCCCCTCGCTGACAGCCCTTCCCAGACAGCTTCCCAGCCTGTCAGAGAAGCGTCTGTCGAGATGACTTGCCTCTTGTGAGGAAGGCCCCCCAGTGGAACACCCTGGAGTAAGAACCTCCTGTCCGGCCCAAGGACGCAGGGGCTCGGATGCAAGCAGGAGACACCCGAACTTCACATGCCTGTCGCCTCTCGGGTGGAGCTGAAAGGCATTGAACCAACACCGCAGGGGGCGTGCCTTCAGCAGGCCCAATGGCAGTACCGCAGCTGCCGCGGCCATTAAGCCCAACAGCCTCTGGACTTTGTGGGCGGTGACCAGTCTGCCCAGCCGAAAGCCTGTCAGAGCCTCGGTCAAGCTGTCTGCCCTCCGTGGAGTGAGAGACGCCGTCATGCGGACCGAGTCGAGGAGGACACCAAGGAAATCCGCCTGCTGGCGGGGCTGCAAGTTGCTCTTTTTCCAGTTGACCGTGAAACCCAGGGCCTGGATATGGGTCAGAACCGTGTTGGTGTCGTGCACCACCTGCACCTGAGATGGGGCACAAATTAGCCAGTCGTCCAGGTACAGTAGGATCTTTAGGCCCTGGACCTGCAGGGGGGCTGGCGCGGCTGCCACCATGCGAGTAAAAATTCTGAGGGCCAGTGAAAGGCCAAATGGGAGGACCTGAAACTGGAACACCCTGCCTTGGAAGGCGAAGCGGAGGAAGGACCTGTGTGCTGGGCAGATAGGGACGTGGAAGTAAGCCTCTTTTAGATCCAGAGACGTAAACCACTCCCCTTCCTGGATGGAACGAATCACTATTCCTGTGATTGTGGGGTGACAGTGCGGCATCCACCAGGGCCCTTGCATCATGGTCCTCCGGGCTCATCGTTTTTCGCAGAGCCGCCAGAGTGATGGCCAGGGCGTTGCCCATACGGGCTGCCCGTGCTGATGCGTCAAAGCAGTGACTGATGAGACGGTCTGTCTTGGCACACTCCTTACGCGGGCAGCGTGGCTTGGGAGATGCATTGGCAGGGCCCAGGGAAGTCCAGGCGGCGATGGACTGCTCGACCGGTGGCATATCCCCTAGCCCTGAGTCGGCCGGATAGGCAGCCTTTGCCAGCTGACGGCAACCTGGATTGAATTGGGGGCGCTGTAGCGACTTACCCCATGCCGTCTGCAGCACCTTCGTGTAATCCACTGCCACGGGTATACAGGGTGGTGGGCTGCTAGACGCCTTCCCAGACGCCCCCAAGGGAAGCCATGTCTGGCATAGGGGCCTGAAGACCCAGGATCTTGGAGGCACTCAACACCCGTGACATCAAGGAGCCGACGGGGACCTCCCCTGGCACCGTGGATTCATCAGTTGGCTGCACCATGTCTGAATGTAGCTCATCCAGGAGGCCGTCCCCGCTTACGTCATCGATCGTAGAACGAGGGGCATGGAGCGACAGCACATCCACATCACCCAGATCAACATCCGCACCATGGCTCTCAGGCCTGGATAGGGAGAGACCTTCCTGGCCAGGGGGCAGAGAAGGGGATGACGTGCCCTGGAGACCCTCCAGCCTGTCCATCCTCCTAGCCAGAGCCTGGAGAGCTGAGAGAATCTGAAGCGACTCCGTGCCATTACCCTCGGTCACGGCAGCTGGAGCCGAGCGCTTAGCAGGTCCAGGGACCTCCACCTGATCATGCCTGGAAGGGGACTCATGTTGCCGTTTACGCTTGTGCGTATGCTTACGGCCATGCCTATGAGAGTGGGATGGTCGGTCGGTGGCGCCCGCCTGTCCCGTCCACGCACGTGGCCACATGCCTGGTCAGCCCGGCGGAGCCGTTCCTCCCTAGGAAGGTCACAGGCTGCGCTGCAGGGGCTGTCGACATCCTCCAGGAGGTGGGCGGCCCCAAGGCAAGCGGGACACTCTCTATGCCCGTCATTGGGGGCCATCGTGGCCCTACAGACTCTGCAGTAGTGTGCCGCCATTGCCTACCACAGAAAAACACAATGCAATACAACACAATACAATACAATAAGGCACTTACCTTGGCCGTACAACGCACTGGGTCTGCAAGCAGCAGCCCGTAAAGAGATACAGCAGTGGTGTAATACAGTACACGGGTGGCCTGAAGCAGCGTGCGGACACGCTTAGCAGGCTCACACTGGCCCAGCTAGCTGCGGACAGCAGCGACGGGGTACACAACAGATACACACAGCAGCCCGCACCTCGTGCAAGACTGCACCTAGCAGACACAAACAGCTAAACTTACCTTTTGCAAGTAGCCTAGCACACAACAACAAAGCTAACAAGAAGCACACAGTAACATTAGCCCTGCCGCCGGCCCGCACATACGGCTGATCAGGCCCACACAGGTTCCGGCTGCCAGAGCAGTAAACAGAAATAATAACGGTGGCCCCCGGTCGCGCAAAACGCACCCAGCAGGCTCACACCAAGCCCAACTAGCCCAGCGAACAGCCAGATAAGGTACACAGTAGTTAACAAACAACAACCCGAAACCTGGCACACACAAAAGGAAAATAACACTGAAACGGCAGCCCGCGGCAGTCTTGTGAACGCCAGGCAGCAGGCTCACACTAGCCCCTCCGCCCGTGCGGTATGGGGTGAACTCAGGAAAAGCGTCAACAAGTTAAACAAAGTTAAACAAAGTTAAGCGAAGTTTCCTGAAAAAACACAGGTTACTGCCACATGCAGACTAACAAACACAGTCAAAGCAAAGAAAGCAGTGAAAGTATGCGTGCTCAATGTATCACAGGTCTCAGATGAGGCGATCAAGGTGAGAGACTGAACCGGAGCAATCTCCGCTATTTACAAGCTCGAGTCGTTCTGCTTCCGGAGGTCATGGGCATGACTTTGTTGACATATGGTCTCGGTGATAGGCAGAACAAAGGCAATCATTCCTTTTTTAGACCGTAGTGTCGGTCAGAGTGAGGTCGAAACAGATCTGTTGCTGCAATTCTAGGCTGATTTTAGCATGGCTGTATAAAGAAAAGGAGTAAAGCTGAGCAAGTATAAAATATGTATGTGAGTTCGGTATGTTGAAAGGCAATGTATGCCTGTTAAGGCAATGTTGCAGAAGCTGTCTACAGGTTTAGTAACCCCTGTCTAGTCATTATACAATGGGAAGACCACCTACAGTTCTCAACTCAGTTAAAACACAGAAAACTAAATACTCTTAGATTAAAAAAACAAGAAAAATGTGAAATTGTGAAAATGTGAAATTGGACCCATTGGACCCATTTACAATAACGTGTGGTCACATTGTATGTATGAAAGACATTCCTCTCGCAACCAAGGACACAATATCACATAGCCATTGTTACACTGTAGAAATGGCATTAAGGACAGGACAGTAAACTATCCGCCAATCATGATTAGGGTTAGGCACCGAAACACGGTTCTAATATGGCACCGGTGCCGACGCAAACGGTAGTAACTGCATCGAATAACAACGTGGATTTCGGTGCCTCCTTTCGGTGCTTAAATAGCGCTTTTTTTATACAAAAAAAATATAGGCATCACTGCATGTCATGCGCCATCTCTAACGTCTTGCTCTGATAGCAACACATCCAGATACAGTTACCCAACATAAACACTGGATGTATAAACCAGGGGTGCACCACATAGGCGAGTGGTTTGACAGTTTGCGTGAGCCCAAGTAGCTTACTTTAAAGGTGCCATGTGTAATGTCCGCCAAAAAATCAATTCATACTCCACATTCCATAAAAGATGGGGGCAGTATACCTTCATAAAGTGAGTTGGTCTACCCTAGAGTAACAACCGAGAAATGTGTATTGCAGTTTGGCTGGCGGTTATGTTGCCCGCATACCGCCTCCAATGGCCGAAACTGGTATTATGACACCTGTCGGGTTGTGGCTAGTGTGACGCTCCAGCTTTACCGTGCTGGGTTCATCACTAGCCCTCTAGGTCTGTCAGTTTTTGGCTGCTCCTTTTGTGTTTGTCTCTCGGCCTGCAGGGGGAGCTCTAGGGTTCTGATGACGTGGCTAATTGGTGCCGTAATTAGGAGCTGGATAAAACCTGGACCTCGCAGTCCGCGAGAGACATCTGGCTGGCTTGCTGGCTCGACATCACACTTGCGGCTGCGCTCCCCACTGACACATCTTTTTGCATTATATTTCATTATGCTGACATACACCACAGTTTTACTTTGGCATACATTTACTGACTTCTGTACATAGTTTCTTTAATAAACCCATTTTTGCGTTTAATATACTCTGGTGTGGTCTCCCCCTTTTATGTTGGCGGCCTTGAGCCAGGAAGTCATGACATTTGGGGGCTCGATTCGGTGTAATTGACCAGGATTTTTTTTTTCGGTAAGCGTTGGACTTTGGTATGTAGGCTTCGACTCCCACTATTGGCTAATGCGGGGCATAGAGTGGGTGCGAGCTAGATAATTGGCGTTGATTGGTGAATGAGACGTACAGGCGTAAATGTGGCCTACTTGGTTTTGGGGGAACCGCACAGGTGGTAATTTGTTTGGGTTTGTGTTGAGGTAGATTGGGGTGGCGAATAGTCCATGTCGAGTTAAGTATTTCATTTCCAACCTTATATTTTGCGCGATGTATTTTTTAGCTTATGTAGCAGGATGAAAACATTTTGGAGCTATCTTTTTTCCTCGGCTTAGAGCACCGCTGCGCTGGGGCTTTAGGCTGGAGTGTCACTGTGTCTGGGCCGAGGACATTGCCGTGGAGATCCGGGCTGAATTGGCTTCGGTCGGGGCAGCTCGACTCCAGCGGTATCGGTGAGTAAAGAACTTGGCTCTTGGGCACAGTGTGAAGCTAGGTTAGTATATGGTGGGTAAATGTTTTAGATACGGGGAAGCTCCACGGCTGGTTTGTCCTGTTTCATGAGTTGCTTATACATTGCGTTGTTGTAGTTATGTGGGGTTGGTTAGTCTGGAAGATCCATTTGTAGTTTATATGAGCGTTGGTTGTTTAAGTGTTGAGTGATTAACATGAAACTTTGGGATGAGTGAATTGAAGGAATGAGTTGTTGGAGTTTGAAAGGCTTAAACACCAAGAGTTGGGTGGGAAATTGAGCGTAAGAGGCTTAATCTGATTGCTGAGGGCAAAATACCCCCTAGCGGGGGATTTTAATTTGTTTTAATTCGGGCCCTCCTGTGAGGTTCGAACAGGTCAATCATACTAGAGCACGGGAGAGTGATGCACAAAATAAGTGTAACTATTGTCTCGAGGCTGGGCACTGGAATGAAGAATGTCCGTTGTTAAGCGCACGCAGCAAGGCTAAGACAAGCGGCAAATTTGTTGGCTGTGTTGCTAAGAGTAGGCCTGTTCCTGCAGGTCATGTTGAGGCTGATAAATCAGATGTGGCTCCGTCTACTTCTAAGTCTTTGGAATCTGAGCGGCCAAATGTGCCAGTGGAGATTATTGGTAAAGCAAATTTATCAGTGTTGATTACAGTCCATTCATTACTGATGGTGTCTCGATGGTAGGCAATGCTCAGAGGGTTCCTGTTAAAATTTTGCGGGATACAGGTGCATCCGAGTCCTTTATTAGCCAATCTGTTTTGGCTTTTTCTTCTGTCTCAGACACAGGTAGTGTTGTTTTAATACGTGGTATTGGACTGCAATCTTTTTCAGTGCCATTACATAAGATCTGCTTGTACTCTGGATTTATTAATGGGGAAGTCACTATTGCGGTTCGGCCATCTCTGCCCATAGATGGTGTGGACATTATTATTGGGAACAATCTGGCGGGTCATTGTGTCTGGCCGGAGGGGTCACCAGCACCGCCTCCTGTGGTTAAAACGGTTGTTAAACCATTGGCTGAGCCAGACGAGTGTCTCAAGGAGTTTCCAGAGGTGTTCACTGCCTGTGCGGTTACTCGGGCAATGGCTCAGGCACAGGCAAAGGACACAGCTGATGTATCTAAGTCCAGTGCTGTTAAATTATTTGTTCCTAAATTACCAACACCTCTCTCCCATAGTGAAATTGTGGATGCCCAGATAAAAGATAAAGGTCTTTTAAATTATTTTGATTTGGTTTCAGATGAGTCTAGTAACGGTTACTGTGTTCGGAATGGCTTGCTGCTTCGCAGTTGGTTGCCACATGCAGACACGGAGGTGGCAGATCCAGTGTTGCAGGTAGTAGTGCCTGAAGAATATCGGAGTATTGTGTTAAAAACTGCTCACGGGGAGGTAGATGGACACTTTGGAGTGAAGAAGACCTACAATCAGCTGCTTCAACATTTCTATTGGCCGTGAATTAAAAGGGATGTAGCGAAGTTTATTAAATCTTGCTATGTATGTCAAATTGCGGTTAAACCGAATGCATGCATTAAACCGGCACCCCTACATCTGATTCCATCTGTAGGTACTCCTTTTGAACACTTAATAATTGATTGTGTTGGTCCATTGCCCCCATCAAAATCTGGCAGTGTGTATATGTTTACCATAATGTGTCAGGCTTCTTGGTATCCAGCGGCGTATGCCTTGAGGAGCATCACTACTAAGTCCATTGTGAAGTCTTTGTCTCAATTCATATCTATCTTTGGTATTCCAAAAGTGGTTCAAAGTGACCGTGGGTCCAATTTCACATCTAACTCCTTTGCAGAAGCATTGAAACAGCTACGCATCAAGCACAACCTGAGCAGTGCGTATCATGCGCAGAGTCAGGGGGCGCTTGAGCGTTTCCACGCTATGCTAAAATCTCTGCTGCGGGCGTATTGTGTGGAGTTTAAAAGGAACTGGGAAGAGGGCCTACCGTGGCTCTTATTGACAGCACGGGCGGTTGTCCAGGAGAGTACAGGTTTCTCCCCTAATGAACTGGTGTTTGCACATGAAGTGCGCACGCCTTTGTCCGTTTTGAAGGGTGACTTGGACAGTACTGAGCCACCTGAGAATCTTTCTGAGTACGTGCAGGGTTTTCGTCGCAGATTATTTCTGGCCTGGAAGATGTCCAGTGAGAATTTGACAGAAGCCCAAAAGAAGATGAAACGACTTTTTGATCGTAAGACAGAAGAGAGTTTTTAGCCCGGGGGATCAAGTGGTGGCCTTATTGCCCATTCCTGGTTCACCATTTGGGGCTAAGAATTCGGGTCCTTACTCCATTGTGTGACAGGTCTCTGACACAAACTATCTGGTCGCCACTCCTGAGCGTAGGAGATCTGTGCAGCTTTGCCATGTAAATCTGCTCAAGCCCTACTACTCTTCAGTCTCTCAGGGGGAGGGTGGGAAGGGTGAAGTTAAACCAGTGGGGCTGTCTGTTGTGGAGGGTGCATGGGACACATCTCAGGTGGCAGCTGAGGATGGTGTGCGTGGCCCAGATGACGCAGTCCTGCAAAGGGCTGTTGAGTAACACAAAAAAATTGGCTGACTTGGATGGTGTTTTGAGTAACACAAAAAAACAGTTGGCTGACTTGAGATGGTTGTTTTCAGAGTCATTTGGGACGATGTGAGGGATGCTTTCGGCCTAACAGTTTTGCAAACAGATTTGGACAGAATAGTGAACATGGTCACAAAACCGGACTGTTTTAAGAAACTTAACACCTATCGGTAGAAGAATAGTGAACATGGTCACAAAACCGGATCAAGTTGGTTGCTGGATGTTTTTTGTGAGTACATTTGATTTATTGAAAGGCTACTACCAAGTGCCACTGACACCAAGAGCTCAAGAGATTTCGGCATTTATAACTCCTTCAGGCCTTTACTCTTACCGTAGGATGAGTTTTGGGTTACGTAACGCACCCTCAACCTTTCAACGGCTTATGAATAGAATTGTTGCAGGGTTGGAGGGGTTCGCAGTGTACATCGACGATGTGGTTTCTTGCGCTGACACCTGGGGGCAACACCTTGCTCGCATTCGCTCATTGTTTGAAAATTTGGTGGCAGCAAATTTAACAGTGAATCTAGCAAAGTGTGAGTTTGCCAAGGCCACTGTAGTCTATCTAGGCAAGGTGGTCCGTCAAGGTCAGGTTAGGCTGGTAAGAGCCAAGGTTTTGGCCATAGATGCGTTTCCGCCTCCATCTACTAAGAAGGAGCTGCCGCTTGCGGTTTTTAGGAATGATTGGTTATTACAGGAATTTTTGTTGTAATTTTTCTACAGTTGTTGCTCCTCTGACCAATTTACTTAAGGGTTCTGCAAAGTTTGTGTGGTCTGTTCAGTGCCAGCAGGCATTTGAAAATGCGAAACTGTTATTGAGCTCTGCACCAGTCCTGGCTGCGCCCCGGTTAGATCAGCCTTTCAAGTTACAGGTGGACGCAAGCCAGGTGGGGGCCGGTGCAGTTCTCCTTCAGGTTGATGAAAGCGGTGTGGATCGGCCTATTGGGTATTTCTTACGTAAGTTCAACAAACATCAGATGAACTACTCAACAATTGAGAAGGAGACCCTTGCATTAATCTTGGCGCTCCAGCACTTTGACGTCTAGGTGGGGGGTGGGGTACATCCTGTGGTGGTCCTTACAGACCACAACCCCCTCACATTCCTCCAGTCAATGCAGAACTCTTACCAACGCCTTATGCAGTGGGCACTCTTTTTGCAACCCTACAGACTGTCCATTCGTCACATCCGGGGAGTTGAGAATGTGATGGCCGATGCGCTGTCTCGGGCCCCGGATGGGTCGGTGTGATTGTGTGCATGTCCCTGGACCTGTGACTCCATTTGTGTTCAAAATGTATACTTTAAAAGAAATTACAAAGTACAGTATCTTATGATAACCTCTATATTACACAGAATGTGGTTCTTTGACCTATTACTTACACCTGAAGATTTTTTTAAACTAAGGCTTAGACTCATAGGTTTGGAGCCTAATAAGATTTTGTCTTTTAATTTAGATTTTGTTATGCTGGCGGCTAATCACACAATTTTAACGTAGTTTGAAAGGGACAGGATTCAGGAATAGGCTACTAAGACAGGCCCCTCTTCTGCAGCCTTTAATTGGTGAATGGAGGTGCAAATTCCTTTCTTTGGTTATTGTCCGCGATTCACATTAACTGTAGGCTATCACGTTATGCAAACGCCGCCAGATCACGCTTTACCTGCATGGATGCGCGTTGATTGAGTGTAGATCTAAATAATATGCAAGATGCAACAATCATTTCTAAGAGGCCTATACACGGTAATTTCTGGCATTACTACTAGCATATGAATGCATTATTTATGTTGAAAGACGTGAAATAAATGACACAGGCTTGCACAAATTCATCATTTAAAATAAAACGCTTTCACTTTCGCTATCATTGCGAGAATAGGCTACAATATGGAAAAATGTTCCCTTTCAGTCTGATCGGCCCAAACATGTATGGGATTTCCTTAGCCTGTGCAACACCTTTCCAAGAAGTTTTTTGAATTGTACCGGGTAGCTTTTATGATATTGTTGACAGCCCTACCTCACTGCAGTAGGGTGCAGTAAATGGAAGCTTTTGATAGCGACGCCACCAACTAAAAAACGGAAAAATCACCAGGACAAACCACTCAGGTGTAGGCTACTCTGGAACCATAGGTCACTAATTTGTGCGTTATTTACGCTTGATTACATTTCAGATACATGTTGGTTTCAGAAATTAGTATAAAGCTTTTATTCTTATTTTTCTATGTCCCAATATTGTGGGGGCATTTTGGTCATATTTGAATATTGGGGGACACGCACTTCAATGTCTATGGTGACTACGGCCCTGATTTCAAGGTGTGTTCTAAACAACATAATGGCATGATATTAATCTGTCATGTGCATGAGGCCCATATAGCATCACAATGAATATGAAGATCATGTTAAAAGTTAGCTGGCAAAAACATAAATATGTACATATACCTGATGTCACTGAGCTGTCAAAGAGTCTACGAAACCATCTCCGTACGTTATCGCTAATTAAACTCAGCTGACTGGCGTTAGCGCATAGTCATAGTTGCTGTTAAAATGCCTATAGGCTAGCGTTGGGAATCTAAACACTTCAACACCGATTATGTAACCTAACATGTTCAAAACTATTATGTTATGGGTTAAGATTATGAAACTTCTTTGAAGCATTTGGGAACACACTGAATTAATTGGAAAGTAGAGTCCCTGTTAGATTAGCTTAGCTTGCAAATGCCTTGTCCATGACCTGGCAGTCCTATGGCAAGTGGTTTTAACATACCTTATGGCAAACCGCCTACACTGGGTAAACTCGAAAGCAGAGCTTACCATTGTGTGTGCATGCATGGCAAGCTGTTTTAACATTTAAAAGTATTATTCGTAGGAAAAAAAAAGCAATTCATGCTTTAGACCATTTTAATTTAAAACATTTTAAAAACAAAGTACCGGTTCAGGGACCGTTTCGGCACCGTTTTAAAAGTATCAATTTAGCACCGGTATCGGATAGAACCCAAACGATACCCAACCCTAATCATGATCAACACATTGACACACCCTGGAATAGATTGCCTTTATTGTCATTGCACTAGTGTAACATAACTGCACCGTAAATGTAGGGCGCCCTCCTTAGCATTACTTTCAGCAGATGCAAAAACAAGAAGCAAAATCTTCAAACAGATCAAACATAAGCACTGCATGCATATTTAACACTCACATACTGTACACACACATCCATAAGAATAAAAACGAGTATGAATATAAACCTGATGTGAATAATGAACACACCCAGCCTTGAACCCGAGTCTCCAGGGTAGCAAACCTGCAGCTTGACCACAATGCCAAAGAGCCAGGTTCATTGGTACTGTATGGCAGTCAGAGCGCATACTCCCAGTAGTGAAAGCACTTCTACACCCATACATGTACTGTATACCTGATGTGTATGTGTTTACCTGATACAAACTTGATGATGGTATTGGTGCTGTGGGTTGGTGTGCAGTTGTGGTCTAGAGGGAGTAGAGACTTAGGCTTAGCACACCCTGAGTCGTGGGTCCTCAACCTGACAGTTTGTAATGGTTTTGTTAAGAAGTTGAGCTGTTTGGTCCAAAGATCTTAGAGTGGAGCTCTCTAGAATCTCATCATGCATTCTGCTCAGGAGTTTTTTAAGGCAGAGTGGTCTCTTTTCTTTACTTATGTCATTGTTTTGTTAGAAAAGGGGCACCATTTTTTAAGCTATACTCTATAAAATATTTTTAATCCCTATGTCTTCAAGATATCTGTTAGCAGCTTCTACAGGCCAGAGTTACCCCCAATGTTAATGTTAATTTAAATTTGAAATCAGAACAAAATATTTTCCCCTGTTCTCAGAATAGAGTTACTCTGGAACTGTATGTCTTAAAAAGACATCATAGGAATTACAATTCTCAGACACAACTGAAAAGCATGAAAGGCAGCTACAGCTATAAATACTGTACAAGGGTTTTATTAACTGAACGCCAGATGCACATGTTTGAGCAACTCTCAAGGCGTCCAAGGCCATAGGTTTTCCTGCTGTTATTCCCATGACTAACACATACTGTAGGCTTCATGAATCTCCCATTCCTATTCTTTATATTTTTTATCTCCATTCATCTCCAAACACAAAACCACTCCACTTGTCATGCCTTGAAAAAGACAGCTGATTTCTGGACACCTCTCTCATGGCCACATCCATTCTAGATATTATGCCAGCTCCTACAACAGGTGTAGATTTGATTATCATCCTCAGAGATATTCTCAAATGTATAGACTGTGGCAGGGGCTTTGGTGCTTTTCAAGATGACATAGAATGGAAAACTGTTTTTTTTCATTGGCTTTGTTGAATAAGAAGAGTTCGGTGCTTGGCCATAAAGCTACCTATGGTACAGTAGTTTCCTCCTTCATATGCAAAGGTCAGACTTTGAAATGACCACAGTGAATCTGAACAAAGACAGACTGAGACGCAAATACAGACTGTGACGCAAACCACCCCTCTTATTACCTTACCCCCGCCCCACTCCAGATGTTACCTTACCTCTTTGCATTGGAGATTCAGGAGTTGCTGGAGTCTATTGTGAATGGTCTTTGGCTGCAAGGTAGCCAATCAGCGTAAAAGCTCACTTAATTATCCATGTGGGTGCCAGATAAGCATGAGGGGGCACTAGATATCTGCTATAATGGGCATATGGTTTTATGGTTGTAAATGGGCTTGTAAAATGATATACCAACGTTGCATACCTTCTATGTTAACATCAAAGAACATCATTCGTTCATCCATTCAATGCCATCTTTAAAATGAAATGTTTCATGATGTCCACTATTCATTTGTTTGGAAAGATGTCTACCATTTGAGTGCAGAGGAATGTCTCTCTCTGTGTTATGAATGTGTGTGTGTTCTGTTCACACACTCATTTGGTTCAGATATGGTTTCTGCAAGTCATATTCTGAGACTGTAGGAATTTTGGTCTTTTTAATCCTCTCTCAGTTTAGCCACAGAACGTGTTCAGCTTTTTCATTCCTCACATTGTGTCTATATGTAGACTCATAATCACATAGGTCGTCTTGTTGAAATGCCCAATGAAAGCAAGTGGGAGAATAGAGGAGGCTTTGATTACTGGTAACTGACACATCACATCACACATCCAATAAATACGGACCAAAGGGCTTAAATTAAGTGGCTTCACAGTTGTTAGATTTGCCACATTCACATACATAGGACAGGGAGTGAACACAGATTTAACCAAGACTAGGGGTGCTGCTAGATAATTTGGGCCCTATGACAGACAATAATTCTGGGTCCCCCCCGCTAATATAGGCTATAGGGGGTAGGGGGATTGGGATGCAACTCAAACATTTCTCTTTGAATGTGTGGTGGTAACATCTAGCTATGTTTCAGTCAATTCCACTAAGGTTTTCCACAGAGCACAGTAGAAATTCAGCAGTTACTGTATATGCCTGCTGTATCCTGGGCTGGCACAGAATGGCTTTCAGAACTGAGAATCTTGCTCAGTGTGGCAGGCTGGACTACAAACTCTAGCACTACTACAGGGGGGAGTCTGTCATACTGAGAATGATTCAGTTGCAGGAACAAGGAAACAGGACAAGTGCCAGAGATCTACACAGCTATGCTGCTATTCAGTAGAACAGCACAACAGAGTGTGATATACTGTAGCATTTATATCACATCATCAGTAACATAATGCAGTGTTTCAAAACAAACAAATAAATGGTCATTGAAAATAAGTCATTTATATTAAGCAAAAAATATGGGGCGGGGGACATTCCTTGGGAGCAGTTTTGTTATAGCTGAGTGGGAGAGTGAGGGTGACAGTGACTATAACCTACTTGAACTAGTGAAAGGTGAAAGTGTTGCAAAATTGAGTATGAAAGCACACTCTATGAATGTTAATGAAGACACACCAACTTCATGATATAATTTTTGAAAGCATAATTGAACGTTCTCCATGTAACCTTCCCAGTATGATTACCTCACAATTGATATTTAGAGTTATGTTTTTCTGTTCCTTTTTCCGTCTAATAATTCTTTTATCCTCTGCCATTATTGGATGAAGACTCTCGCAGGCTTTTAGTGACCATTGTATTACTGTGACTGACTCAAGGCAAAAAAAAACATGACATGAAAAAGAAATCGAGTTTGCATTTGTAAGTGAGATGTGAGGAAAATCAGCATGAGAGTTTTTTGAAAAGAAATTATTGTTACATTCATGACATAAAAGTTGAAAACCGCTAGGGAGTTGGGCTAGTATGCCGTAGCTGGAAAGTTGTGGGTTCGATTCCTGGATGCCATTGATGTGCCTCTAAATAAGGCACTTAACCCTGAGTTGTTCCGGGGCAACTAGCCCTTGTAATTGACATAATAAGTTGTTTTGAATAAAAGCATTAGCCAAATGAATAAGTATTTTACTGTTATGCATTTACATTTATATATTAGATATTGATAATATTGGTATTTTATTTATCACTGAACATTAGATTACAGAGTAATAAATGCTGAAAAATGTCTTGTAAGCACTTATTCAAAGTGTTTCAGAGTATCCAAATGCACTGGTCTCCTCTTCACCCCTGACTTCTGATATTTTGTTTTATAATGTTTCATTTTTACACTATTAAATGTTATATATGATATTGTATTGCTTATTTGAATTTTCAGTGCGTCGCTGATCCTGCATTGACAGATTTCTTCCCCACGGAGTGCCTAGATGTACTCTGTTGACCTCACTGACCTCGGCCCATCTCTCTCCGCAGCTAACCTGGCACTGAGAAACAACAGCTGGTGGAGTTCTGGAGCTCCAGTTAAACCTGTAATGACTCGAGCACTCTCTTCCCCTCTCCTAATCTGTGGAACAAGTTGCCAGGAGAGAGAAAGCCTTTTGATGAGGCAGAAATCATCATTTTTGAGCAAACTGAACGTTCACCTTGTGAAAATGCACCTTCAAGTGGAGGCAATTGAATGAAACCTGGTAATTCATACTCAGGCAAGTGGATGGTGGCCTGGATGGATCAGCTCTCCCCTAGCATTAGAGCCTATCTTGGGAACAAGAGAATGCAGCACACTTATTGTTGTTAAGTTTTCTTATTCTTGTAAGCCCAATTTTTGGTCAGCTCCTGCTCCTAGACCTTTTTAGATATCGCCACCGGTCCAACTCTGGAACGTCCGGCCGGAACCGGTGTAGTGTGGAAATTGAAAATGATGTCACTGACCCTTGTCATTCTTCCGCCATATTGGGTTGAATAGAAATCGAAACTAAAGTTTCACAGGTCACAAATTTGGTCCGAACTTCACGAAACTTGACGTACATGATCCTTGGACCAAGCCTCACAAAAGTTACAGAAAGGATTTGTGATTTTCAGAAGCGTTTGCCCGTCACAGCCAAACAAAATCGGCGACGAAGCTCCGAAACAGGAAGTTGTCCATATCTCAGGAACACTGTCACATATCGATACCAAATTTTGTATATGAAATGTGAGGGTGCATAAGCTAAAAAAAAGGAAAACATTCCAAAACTTTCCAGCATTTGGTAAACCACCACAGGTATTTGGTAACTATCACCTTTCACCTTTGCAGTTGTACTTCTATCACAATGCCTTCCAAGTATGCACAATGTCTCTGGCCAGCATTGCCCAATCATCAAATCCTTGCTCAGCCATGGGTGTTTATGGACTTATGAACTGAAATGGCAAGGAGAACATTAGCTATTTATTGCTGACGTAGTACCGTTATTTTCACATTGACGGTATTCAAATTTAATTTTTCATTATTGTTAAATATCATGATGGGAGAGTATTATTAAAAATGTTACAAGTATGCAAATTCATATGTTTACGGGCATTTCGGTTTTACTGTGTTGTTTTGTTGTAAAGACATGCAAGGCACTCTGGGCCATGTAATGAACAGTGGTCGGCAGCACTCCATACGTATTAATATGAATAGATGTTTCTGTAAACCTAGGGACAATAAATAGCTATCTCTGTTACAAAAACGAGCTGGTAATCGCTCATTGAAGAGGGAACTATGATAAAAAGATTGTTTTCCTAAAAGCATGGAGTTGATGAAAAAATAAGCAGGAAATGTCACGTTAATGTTAAATACATCTGAATGCTAGGTGGCAACGTTGTATTACATTTCACTAAATACGGTGGAATTAGTGTGAGCTTCACAAGTAAGGTGCAAATTTTATGTAATTTATCATGGGAAATTATTGGAAATGTTATTTCTTGTTTATTTTAATTGCAAACCACACACATCCATTCGTAATCACACGTACACTTTTAATACCTGGAAGACTCTCATTTCATTTATTTGATGTTGCCTAGCAACGCTGGGAACAGCCTTCAGAGCAAAGACTCTAGAACAGAGCTTCAGAGAGACACGTTTTGAGTTTGTGGCCAAGTACCTAAAATATCGGTTTCCATGTGTATGTGCTGGATGGTGTGCGTCCTTTATGAAAGTAAGTGTTTTATAGAGTTACAGATATAATGAGTCATGTTGTAGTGGTCAACATAAATTTGCCCCTTTTGTTATTAGAATGCTAAGCAGAGATTTAACATCATTCATTTCTTGTGTGGCTAGAAGCTAGCTAGCTATGTCATAGGGAGGAGATGTTGCTGTATGGGATTTATGTAGCTTAGCGTAATGCCATGGTCATTTGATATGAGATGCTTGTACTCGTAACTTCGTCACTCGTAACTTTAGGACTCCTATTTTTTTTACTAAGAGTAATTCAGGAAGAATTTTAGCCCTAAAAGTAGCACCTGAGTCTGTGACAGCTTAAAAGAAGTCGGGAGGACTCCTAACTCACTAAGACCGATTCACAAACAGTTTTTTGTGGTGGCATTTCTCGTCGCGATGTTTTGAAATGCGTCTACAGGAGCTTCCAATCGCGAGGGAACAATTTTGCATTGTAGGCATAACTAAGGGATGTAGTAACACCACCACCAACAACCAAAACTAGCTCATTGTCAACATGTACATTAAATGTAACATTTCATTGTGAATCAAATTAAAATGTTTTCCTCTTTGCAAACGTAGGCATATGGTGACAGATTAATTTAATAATGTTGCTGCGTGAATCACGGTAAGCGCGAATGAAGTGGCCACTTCTTAATGGGACTCACTGTATGGAAGTAGGCTAAGTAAAATAGAGATGTTTCAAATAAAATAACTTAATCAGAATTCTATGATATGCCCGCTTGACAACGGCAGAGATAGAACTGGCATTTGGCCATAGCAACCATATATTTAGAACGACCGGCCTTCATAGCAACCAAAGATCTTAGCTGTGATGCATGTATACATGTAATGTGACGCAAAGTATAGAAAGGGGATGAAATATACAGAGGCAAGAAATATAGTGCAATGTAGACGGTAGTATACAGTTTATTTACAGAAGGTGGTTTAGAGTAATATGAAGTATTCCTTTATTTCTTTATTCTGAGATACATTTGAGATACAGATGCTCTCAAAACAATCCCAGGCTCTCAAAATAATCCCAAACAGACATAAGGTCTTTATAGAGCAAATCCATATAGATTATTTGTCAAATAAACCAGTAAAACATAATTAGGGGATGGAATATATAACATTCACACTCATAGCTCATATTTTTTTTAAATAAATCAGTGAAAAAGTATCCTGACAAACAAGCAGCATTTTAATGCCTTGGTCATATTTCATAATTTCAATTCTTCTGTAGGTTACCTGATAGCCCAGTTTGAGAGGCGGAAGACACGTGACATTATTTATTTTTGCAGCCAATCACTGCTGTCATTCTATTTTATTGATTTGATCTTAGTTATAGAAGCTAAATTTGAAGGCAGGCCACAGGTAAAATCCAACGAACTGCATTCACCCCGCATGTCAATAGTTGAATAGCCTTCTCCTTTTGAGATATTGCCATTGCTCCAACACTGAAAGGCACTGTTAGAATGCTTGGATCAAGCCAGGTTCAGCATAGCGTATGTCACTGTCTGCTCACGTTGCTGACCGGACCAGGGCAAGCACACTTTCGCAGTTCCCGCCTGAAATGCAGTCTAGTTAAAGCTATACTGTGGTGTCTTATGAAATAGACACTGTAAGACACTGTATATATTCATATGTCATGGTTTTACAGGAATCAACACAATGCAATATAAAGAATATTAAATGCATTTTAATGCATGTGTTGACAGTCTTTTTTGTTTCTTTTTCAACTGTGACTGAATGTCTCAGACAATTGTCATTATGAAAGGGTGACTGCAAGGACAAATTGATCAAATGCCAAGGTTTGTCACCAAAGCTTAAACTTTTACAGCAGGGGGGAGTTTTTGTTTCTGTATTGCTATTGCCTAGGGCATTTTAAATACATCTAATGTGTTGTACTAAAGAATACCTCACTGATTACCAATGACTCCCTGGAATTCTACCACAGATCATCATACTGAGTCATATTCTAATAGAAGCTCTATGATCTGCTACAGCTGTGCATTAAGGATTGCCCTCAGCATGTTTTTATATCATTCTCCATCAAGCCATGAAGATCCGCCACAGTCTTCTTAGCCAACAAAGAATGTGTCAGACAGTAAAGTTATTCTGTTGAGATTGGCAATGTGATAAAACCTAACTTTTTATTAGGTCTTTAAACTCTGTTTCAATCTCCCTTTCAGCTTTCTGTTTGAATGCTGTGCATGTTTTGATTACTCCCAGTGTGTGGTATGAAAAGACCTCCCACTCTTTATAGCTTTTGAGAGCCCCGAAGAGAATTCACGAAGAGACTGACAGTAGACTGGAGAGTTCCAGTTGCCAAACCATGTGGAATGTAAACGTGATAGCTCTCATTAAATCAGCGTATGGTAGGCTATATATGTGCTCAAATGAGTTTCATGACCTGGCTAAATACCAAGATTCTTACAAAGACAAAGGCAGCGTCCAACATCATGTCATTAGGCCACATAAAATGTGAACATATGAAATCAAAAGGTTTAAAAGCTATCATTCAAACAAACCTATAAAACCTTAACTCCTAAGGATACCAAAGACACAAGAGCTCTTGCTCTGCCTCTACTGAGTATTGCAACTACAGTGCAATGTGACTGTCTTCCTTCTCTGTATGGTGCAATGTGATTGTCTTGTTTCTCTGTATGTAAATCACTCATTTGACAACCAGCACTATTATTTGTGAGACACTTAATATTAACATGTAAGAAAACATTCACTGATAAGAGATGTTCATCAAATCATCAAATATTAAACCTTGCCTCAAAACCACAAACGCAATGTCACTGCAACATTCCAAAAATAAGACCTGAGATGTGTTATTGTTTGGCTTTATACAGTACTTGTTAATATATTTGAAGTACATTATTTATATATTTCTCTACACAGCCATTTTATAATGATCTTTCTTAACTGTTTTGAAATGTTATCTTCTATCAAGGATATACATCTCTGGAAAATTTAAGAGACCACCTGGAAAAATCCAAACTCATTCATGAAGTGAATAGAGTCTGATAACTTTCGATTGGGAAACATTTGTAACACTTGCATTGCGACGGGCACTAACTTTGATCCGGGATTCCTAACATTACTCCTACTTCGCCTAAACTTTTACTGACCCGAAGCTGCAGCTGAAGCCGTCCTGTTTGCATAGCAGCACTGCACAACTGAACTATGATGTTTCAGACTAGATCTCCCTGAAAAAAGATCTAGGTGGGCCGATCCAGGCTACATTTTTCTGATCATCCTATGTTGCTGAGTGACATTTGAATAAGATGACGATCATTCAATGCAAATTTGAACATGACCGTCAACTCATTCCAATGTCACTCAGCAACTGTAGGATGACATCAAAAAAACGTGCAGTGGAACGCGCAGATTTTTTTCAGAGCTGTACCTGTATATAATTGCAAACATACAATATTGTATCAATGATTATCCGCAATATTGTTGAGGAGCGTATTCAGATGAAAAAAAAAAATACTAACAGCAATGTTAGTAAATGTTTCATAAATGCCACGTCATTAGACAATTAGAATCTCCTTATCCTCTTTTGCACTGGGTGTCTAAATCATAGACGTCTAAATACATAAAAGGTCTAAATACATAAAAGGTCTAAATACAGACACCTATCTGTTCTTGATGATGACTCATGGGTTAAAGGGACCTGCAAAGACAATCCATTTGGACAGACCCAGAGTACATTAAGGTCCAGCTCTGAAAACTGGCATGAATTAATTACTGAACGGAAATTATATGGTTCAGAAACAAGGGAATCACAGCCCATCGAGTCACTATGAATCATAGTGTGCCCTTGGGGTTTCCAAGGTCCTTACGAATGGAGTTTAGTCTAACAACAAATAGAATACCCATTACATAAATAATGATATCTCTGAGTCAGGCCTAGCCTCCTCATGTCAGTTCACATATTCTGTACTCTTGTGGTCCTCCAAAAATCCTGCGAAGAATCTGGTGGAAACCCAAAGACTTACTGACTTGGTTGCACACCGTGTCTGTAGAATGCAGTGTGTGCTTGAAAATAATCCTATCCAATTATCTACACTGTCTTTCCAGCAGGTTTTAGTTGGGAAAAAAAGGGACAGATGCCACATCACATATGCAAGATTTCAACCTTTGGACAATTACAAAAATTGCAGAAAAATATGCCTCTGGGAGGTAGTATTCATATAAGGAGTTGTTTGAGAGATTATATTATATAAAACTATAATAATACTATTAAAGAGATACAGACAAATCCACAACTGTGTCACCTTGAGAAACTTAAGCAGTGACATTTCAGTTGGACTAGAATTCACTTTGTTGGCTACTGCTGATCTAGCAAAAAAAATAAACACAAATAAAACTAATCTGACAGAACACAGCAGATGTCTTTATATCAGGTATGCAGGGGTAAGGCATCAGAGGGAATACAAAAAAAAAGCATTTGATGAGCTTAGCATCCTGATGCACCTGAAGTTCCCCGCCATTTGATGCAATGTTATCACAGCAAACGTGCACCAATCAATCAGCATCCGCCCCATATTTATGACTGCTGCACAATAAAGAGACCAACTCTGGCTCTGCTCTAATGGACACAGTAGAATTATGACATGATATATTATCTGCCATGGCAGGCCGAGGATAAGCTTGGAGGACAAACTCATTGTCTTAGGGTATAAATATCCTTTGGCTCATTGGGTGAACAACAAGAAGTTGACACAGACTGAACAGAGGTTGGCAAGAAATATGAAAATGCAAAAAACAATTACATGCAAACAATACACTTCTTTGACCACAGAGCAAATGATCACAACTACTTTAGGCCTCTCGGGTTAGACTATGTTACTAGGGTTAGAACTCTTTTAGTATTGAATTTATGGCATCTGAAACATGATGTCCAGTCTGAGGCAAAATAAGGGGGAAAAATATCCGATTTTGTCATTATCCACATACCTACCATAATCTTCTTAATTAAAAAATGCTGAGCTCTTGCTTAGCAGATTTGAGTCCCTCTGCAGGAAATATTAAGGGCTGCATTAAAATTGCCTGCACTCTAGGCAGTCAAATGTGGAAAAAAAACTAAGATGACCTGAAGCTGCAGCTGAAGCCGTCCTGTTTGCATTGCAGCACTGCACAACACATCACAACAAAACACAACACAACACAACACAATGCAGCACAACACAACACAACACAACATGGTGCAATGCAACGCAGCACAGCAGAGCACGGCACAGCACAACACGGCACAACACAACACAGCACAACACAGCACAGCACAGCACAATGCAGCACAGCACAACACAGCACAACGCCAGTAAATAGTAAAGATGTCAATGAGTCATAAACGCGACAGGTTTAGTTAACATGTGTTTACTACACAACCAGATGGGAATCACCCAGCCCAGAGTAGAACATCCGGGTCACAGGGTTAACTAATTAACCAATAACACTCCTGGCGCTACCCTCTTTTCCTTCAAAACAAAAAAAAAACACCAATAAGCAGCATGGCAAATGACATACAGCATATACAAAAACAATGCACACAAGCCATACACACGACTGAATAGGAAGACAAAAGGGAACCCAGAGACACCCAGAACATGTCTCAATACATTTCAAACCCCTCTAGTCTTTGTGGCAGATGTCGCTGACGCCCAGAACGTCTAGGCCCAGCGCTCAGGATAAGCGCAGTCTCATCTGACTCCACAGCAGGTGATGCCACAACAAACTGGTCCATGTCATCACAAGGGGGACAGGGCATAGGAGGAGACTCCGACATGGCCGGAGGAGGCTCCGATATGGCTGGAGGAATGTCAGGCCCCTGCGGAGGCGTTATCTCCAGGTCGTCATCCGACACAGGGTAATTAGGAACCATTCCCGCAGTTGTCTGGGAACTCCCCACCATGTAGCAATCGGCCAATCTGACTCTGTAGGAGGGTCGAGGGAGTTGAGATCCGGTGAACTTCCGTATACTGCACCAAGCACCGCCTTTGACTTGTTACGGTCCCCATAGAGATACACAAGATCCCCGGGATGAATGGAGACAGGCACGGAAGTGCGGCCAGAGGGTGTCTTAGACTTCATACTGTATGGATGGTTGGTGATACGCTGCGAGTGCTGCGACATAATAAGAGCCCAGTCATCGACAGGCAGCTGATTATGGGAGAACTGGTCACGCTGAAGCAGCATTTCACGGGCTGACAGGCCACGGGATCTCACACGGCTGTTCAAGCGTGCTGTGGCAACAGAGAGGAGTAAGGGAGTAACAGCACTGCAGTTGGGCTCAACACGCAAAATCTCACCTTCAAGCTCTTGAACGGCTTTCTTAGCGACCAGGTTTTTATTGACATTCTTGGCATTGCCTACCTCAACAGTCTATCTGTGTTTAGCCAGCAGCTCATCTCCAGCCAACGCGGCAAACCCAGGCCCTGGATCAGTCCTAATCACTGCAAAAGGACCATCAAGGGGACACAGGCCCAGGCACAGGCGGAGCAGGGCATCTCTGAGGGTATCACGCCGTTCATCTTCAATGACAGAGGCCAACGTGAATGACGTGAACACATTCGCGGACAACAAGAATAACCTGGTGGTCACGCCTGAACACATCAGCTGCAAAAGCAGAGCCGACAATCTCAGGTGGGTCACCCGTCGACTGGGTACACATGAACACAGGAGCCTTTCTCAAAGCCGCACATTGATGGCAGCCATTGGTGACACGCTGAACAGCAGAATCCATGTCTAACACATAAAAGTAGCGCTGCACAATTGTCCTCAGCTGGGTGGAGGTGGGGTGGTCAAGCGTGATGTGATGGGAAGTGAGCAGACCATCAAGGACAGACCTGGGCACCACAATGCAGTCCGTTGAAGCGGCAAGAGGGGTGTGCCGACGGACAACCAACAGGCCATCTTTAGACAGGGTAGTAACGTGCAAGTAGTGTTTCACATCGCGAACATTGGTCAGTTTCTTGGAAGGGCGTGTCCCCTGACGGAGATGAGCGCAGGTCCGTCTGAGGTCAGAGCACTCAGACTGAATAGCCAGCCATGCTGACCTGTTAATAAAAGGCAGCTTTCGGGAACCACTCATGACATTATTGGCAGTAATCTGGCGCACAACAGTGTCAGCAGCGGTGTGGACAAAGGAACATATCTGGTACGTAGGGCTGTCACACTCTGGAGCATTGCGGCTTGCAAAGTCAGAAGGCTGCCACATGCCGAATCAGCACCTGGAAGCGACTGGCCGTAGAAAGGA
Source organism: Alosa alosa (assembly GCF_017589495.1). Lineage (NCBI taxonomy): Eukaryota > Metazoa > Chordata > Actinopteri > Clupeiformes > Clupeidae > Alosa > Alosa alosa. The sequence goes on along the minus strand of NC_063206.1, from coordinate 26,581,766 downwards.
AAGTGGTGACACGTGGGCTTGCGGAAAACTCCCCTCTACACAGCTTCTCAAATGCCTGAACGCAGGGCTTGCTGTCCGTCAATACAAACGTTCTCTGAGAAGACAGAATTATGTATGGGGCAAAATGCTTCAATGCCGTCGCTATGGACAAAGCCTCCATTTCACAGGGCAGCCAGGAAGTCTGATTCTTACGCAGCTTTGCACTGAAGTAGCCCGCCACTTTCACAGTGTCTTTACAGGTGATGTATAATGTAGCTCCCAGGCCAGGTACCCTAACACCACCATCAGTGACAATCCACAGCTGATCATCAGGCTGGGGTAGAGTGATGGCATGATTCGAGGACAATGCCTTCTGAGCATAGTTGAAGGCACCCAGCAGTTCGTCTGACCACTGAATGGCATCCTTGGAATCGCGTCCTGCGACCACATCATCCAGAGGAGCAAGTATGGTGGCACAGTTTTTAAGCATACGGGCTAGCACCTTGTATGCCCCAATGAATGAGCGCAGTCCAGTCACAGTCTTTGGAGGAGGGCATGTGACTAGGGCAGATACACGGTGAGGGCTGGCTCATATGGTTCCTTGACACCAGACCCAGCCCAGGATGGTGGTCTGTACAGGCGCAATAATGGTCTTAGTGGCAGACAGGTTCAGTCCACCGCGCTGGAGGGCAGACAGGACGGCTCTCCAGACTGCTAACAGCTCCTCAAGAGTGTTTGCTCCGCAGTACAAATCATCTGCCACGTTTGCTACACGGCCTTGTTCAAGGAGATCGCCAAACACCCTGCACGTCAGCTCTTCTAGTGCTGTCTCAGACCCTGGCATGCCCATTGCACTCCGTACATATACACAAACACCTTTAAAAGGTGTAACAACTCCACAATACCTCCATGACTCTTTGGACAGTGGAATCTGGTAAAAGGCTTTGGTGAGGTCTGTAGCGATTATATACTTCCACTGAGCTATCAGGCATCAGGGAGGGCTGAGGCTTGCTGTAACGGCCCACGTCTGCGAATGCCGTAACAAGGCGAAAACCACCTCCAGGCTTCTTGACAAGGAACGAGGGGTTAACATATTCCACAGAGACGCCGAAATCCTCAGGCTTTCTGAAGACACCCATACCCTCCAGCATGTCAAACTGGGCGGGCCTGGAGGTCTTGCAACTGACCCCTAGAGTATTGTGGGACCCTGTCCTTGCACTGTGGGGGTTGGACTGGCCCCATGTTCACCCTAGCCTGAAATGGGCCCACAGCACCGTTGTAGCCCTTAAACTGTGGATCAAACACCTCGTCAAATTCTCTGTGCTGTGCACAGAACTTGTCCCGGACATCAGAGGGCATGATTTTATCTGGGTCCAAAAGCACACAGTCAGAGTGAAGGACAGACTTGATAAGTGGGCCAGGTTTGAGGGGATGAGCTGACACTGCTGAATCACTGAGAGGGGGGACGTAAGTAGCGCATACACGGCACACATGGGCATTTTTCTGGACTAGCCATGGCTGGCCAGTAAAGTTGGGGATGCGAATTTTCCCTGACACACTCTGAAGCATAGTCGGAGCAGGCCATTGAAGTGACCCCATCTGCCTGCAGGAGTTGTCCATATGTGGCTCAACGGCCAGTTCCCCGTCCAAATCACATAGCTCAAGGGGCAAGTCGAGCTAAATGTTTTCCCCTGGCCACACAGTAGACTTAGTTGGTGCACGAAGCACGTGAGCACGACGCACAGCATGCCTGTCCATAGGCGTGTGGTGGGAGCCATAGTGGTAGACATCATCGCCAAGGCAGACCTGATGTTTGGCTGGTCTGATGGAGACATCGTTTTTCTCCATAAATGGAATTCCAGCTAGAATGTCTGAATCAAGATTTTCGACGACAAGGCCCTCAAAATACAGTTTGTGGCCATCTCTGTTAAAGTATGTCCGCGTCTCACCCAATACCTTCGAAGGAGATGAGCCATCTGCTTGGTGTGCTGACTGCGTACTTCCTGTGATGGTGACGCCCAGTCTGGTCGCACACGAGGCCCTCATCATGTTCCCAGTCGCACCACTGTCAATGGTGAGCCGCGCAGACAGGTGGTCATGAAAGGCATCAAGGTATGGGGAATGTTTGATAAGCACACGCTGCACAATGGTAGATGCTGCTTCGTCATTCTCTGAACTATCCAATATGTCCTCCTCCTGTTCACCCAGCACCTGGCGGCTCTTTGCCATATAAGTGACATAATTTCACTGCATTTCTTACATCCAGTAACTATATGCATGTGACAATAAACTTCCTTGTATCCTTGTATCCTTGTAAGTTCTATCATGTGGGGGCAGGAAAGGGCATTTGCTGAGGAAGTGACTGTCAGGCCTCCTGGCCTCTTTACAGAGTGGACACGACTTCCTAGCACGGATGAAATGGGTCTAGCTTTTGGGAGCTCAGACACAGCTGCATGCATAGCCCTAGCATCCTCAGAGGCCTGCAGCTCATCCAATAGTGACTGAAGGGGATTGTGAGATTTCTGGTTTAATGGATGCCAATGTGCAGGACCGCAAAACCTGCCGTATCGCTGTTTAACAAGTTTAGGCAATTCAGTGTGAATGAGACGAAGCCATGTGAGCACAACAAAGTTCTCAAGTGAGGGTGTCAACTCCTCATCTTCAGTCACGAGAGCCCCCATATGGCTAATGTTAGAGTCTTTGCGTAGTCAATTGTCTTCCATAAAGGCCATTAAGCGCTGAAACAAATCTTCTGGTCTCTCACTAGGCTCCAGTTTAATAGCAGCAAAGTCAATAAAATGAGCACCAGTGCGCTGGAGGCCATAATGCTGGCGAATAGTTTGCCATATATGGTCGATTGAAGTGGAGTTTTTCACCATAGACTGACGTGAAATAACAGGACAGTAATTCGCTATTTGCCCTAACATTAATTCCAACATGCTTACTTTCTGCTCCTTCGTGCAGAAGTTTTCGACTTTTTCCCCCATTCCACGCGGCCGACCAGGAAAGGAGCAAACTCGTTGTCGAGTGACAGTGTGTACAAAAGATTCTGACGCCAGTTCTCAAAGGAGTTCACAGTCTCAATCTTAGTTAAGCACCACTGCTTTGGAGCTCTGTGTGAATTCGCCATACTGCTGGATTACTCCGGACGCGTTCTGACGGTAGAATATTTCCACAGCGTGACTCTCTTGACTGGATACCGCAATGAACTCGGAGTTCAATCCATCTTCAGGTTGAAACGTAAGTCCGGTAAACGCTGCCACAACGCCAGTAAATAGTAAAGATGTCAATGAGTCACGAACGCGACAGGTTTAGTTAACATGTGTTTACCACACAACCAGATGGGAATCACCCAGCCCAGAGTAGAACATCCGGATCACAGGGTTAACTAAAACCAATAACACTCCTGGCGCAACACAACACAACACAGGACAACACAGCACAGCACAATGCAGCACAACACAGCAGAGCACAGCACAACACAGCACAACACAGCAGAGCATAGCACAACACAGCACAACACAACACAGCACCACAACATGGCACAGGACAGCACGACATTTGCACAACAGGACAATACAGCACAGCACAACCCAACACAACACAACAGAGCACAATGCAACACAGCACAGCACAACATAACACAATAAAACACAATGAAACACAACACTACATGACATGATGCAGCACAACACATCAAAACACAACACAATGAAAGACAGCAGCACAGCTTAGCACTCATAAGGAAGAGCTGATTGGTTTGAGGACCCACAGCCATATGACCATGTGGAGGATGTCTGTGTTGAATGAGGACACATGGAGTTTCACAATCACAATCAATAACAAACACCATATGCTAGCTAGTCTGATACAATTATAGTTGGTGAAATATTTGGTGAACTCTTGGTGAACTACTTTTTTCCTTTTACAAAAGTGCCTCTCAATATTACTTTTTGATGTTTTTTTATGTTTTATCATTGTCAGTAGTAGAGTGCTTTGTAACTGTGTAACATACACTGACATCAATGTTTCATTGTAGTTCTTTAAATTGTAGCATAAAAGGTACATGGATTTAAACAAGTGTTACAAATGCTAACTAGGAATTCTGTTCCAAGGGCAGGGCATGAAAATGCAAAACATATGACGTAAAATATCACACACCGTTAAAACAGATAATGTATAAATAGTTCCAATGCTGTTGCTTAGGTTGACATAGTGGTTGCTATGCTAAATAAAGCGGCTGCTATGCTGGTTGCTAGGGTAATCATGTTGGTTGCTATGGTGGTTGCTAGGTTGACATTATAGTGGTGGTTGCTAAATTGTAGCTAGGGTAATTAAGATGGTTGCTAGAGTGTTGCTAGTACAAATGGTGGTTGCTATGCCAAATACAGTAACGTGGTTGCTTTGCTGGTTGATAGGGTAATCATGTTGGTTGCTAGGTTGACATAGTGGTGTTTGCTTGGTTGTTGCTAGGGTAATTAAGATGGTTGCTAGGGTACATATGGTGGATACTATACAAAATAAAGTGATTGATATGCTGGTTGGTAGGGTAATCTTCTTAGTTGCTATGGTGGTTGCTCATTTTAATGCACTGTAATGACTGAAAATGAATTTGGAAATATATGTAGAGTAACTTACCATGTATTATCTGAGATATCAGGGCGCATTTACTTTATTAAAGCATTATAAAAGGCTTTTGTGAATTGTTTTTGGTTTTGAAGAGGACTCACCTATGAACTCCTCCTTTGCCATTATATGGTGAAGCAGAGAATAACAGAGCATAATTAGGTTTATTTGGTGAGATTAATAATAATAATAATAATAATAATAATAAAAAAACATTATGTGAAATTCCCCAGGATATGAAGTTATTCTTAAGAGGGCGTTTGAATATAGACAGAGGTAGAGGTAGAGAAAAACAAATACCAATTTTCAGGCCCGCCATCTTAATTAACTTACAACTTCCTCAGCATGGGGATTCAGAGAGACATTCTCTATTATTTCTTTTTTTTTGTAGTCTTTTGAATTAAAAAGCAATCATATGTATTGATGAGTTAGGATACCTGTGAGGTAAAGCCACATAAAGCAGATGCTATTTTGAGGGTTCTTGTTATTCTTTTGTTGCTGATACTGTTGTTGTTTTTATACTGAAGTGGAAATTAAGAAAACTGTAATAGACTTACACAGCCAGTAGAAAATAAATTAAGCCTTACGAATTCTACGAATTCTACCATTGCATGAATGTAATATATGTTTCGCAATCCTAGGTGAAATATTGTTAATATATTAGTAAAGATCCTTGATTACTTATTAGTTTTGGGTTTTTGAGCATTAATATATCTGTTGACAGCTTGAAGATTATTCTCAATAAATGTCTCCAGCTTGTGAGTTAGATCACAATCCTCAGCTGAATACATTTCAGAATTGAAGCATTTTCCTAAAATGAACGATCCTGCTTGTCCTCATAGACACATTTAGATCTCTTTGAAGTTATCTAATGAACTCTGCTCATTAAATTTTCAAACCCTTATAAACTAAAATAATTAGGATCATTGTGCTTTTGGAATGGGTTGCTCCCAGCTCACTAACATAACTCTGTGTACTCTTCCCTTACACACAGTGATGTTACAGCTACCTAGTCTGGCTTCCATGTGCATCTGTCAGCCGTCTTCTGTAGGAGGAAAAATCACTTTCTTCCAGACGCTGTGTATACGTTGTTAAGTATAAAGTTGTTTCATAGTGTGGGCTCTCTCCTTTAAAGTTAAACTGAAGGGAGATGTCAGGAGCAATCCAATTGTAAATTGGTCCTGGTGGTGGTTAGTTGTTTGTTGGATGCTTTTTTTTTTTTTTTTTTTTTTGGACAAACTAGTTGTTGTTTCCTGACCCTAAAATACATCACATTTGATCTTTTTCAATGATAAATGACAGTTTTATGCTATGAAAAAGTTATGTTATGAAAATATGTGAATGGTTATATGTCTTGTCTTAACTCCTCAAAACATACTTTCTTTTGCATGAATACATTTGAAAGCATGCCGGAATGCACATTATCCAGACAAATACCATGCAGTCTCTGTCACACGTCGAAGTCCTTGTTATTATTTGAGAAGATGGAATGAATCAGAGAAGTTATCCCATGCCTTGGGATATGAATAGACACACATTATCAATTACACAGCAATGCCACCAGAGCCCAAACTTTGAGATTACGTCTTCACTGTGACAGCTGCTGAATGGTGGGGGCATGGTGGGGGCATGAGCAATTCCTTTGGGTGGTTGACTAATATTTAGTTATTCTATGAACAGACAGTGTAACAAATCTACTATGAGAAGACTTCATGGTCTTGAAACTCTGTGCTTTGTTAATTGTTAGTCAGCCTCATGTTAATTTGGGAGCTTGGAAAAGAATCAAACCTGGGCACATTTCTAAAATGGCAGGAACCTGTTTGGTAAAGGTCAGGGCATGGTGGTAAATGATTCAGTTAATCCATTCTATTCAGGTATTCATTGACAGTGTTCCAAGAAAGTTTCTTGATAAGTTCAGAATGCTGGAAGGTCTCATTGTCTATGAGTCTGTCTCTGTATTTTCCCCATTCTTTTATATCTGTCACATTTTCATACTGACCATGAAATGAAGAGTGGTGGGCTATTTGTCAAAATATTTTTTTCTTAGCTTTACAAATCAAGTGCTGGTAAGAGTCCCCCACTTTCCCTCTGATGTGTTATTTGATTCAATTTGTATCCCTTCACCGAATTGCAGCGATTCACAGCATGCAGAAAGATCACCCTCCTTAATGCATTTCTTTTTAGACTGGACACTTTCCTGTATCCTTCCATGAGCTTTCCCCTGTGCTATTCCTGACACTCACACAGCACCTACAAAGAGGTTAAGCATGAAGGGCACATTCTCTACATTCTCTTCTGCTGGGTTGTGAGTGACCATCAGCTGCCAAGGTAAATGCTAAAAGGAATCATTTCATTCATCTCAGAGAAAAATAATCAATACCTGTCAAAAAAGACACATGATTGCTCTACCCAGGGGTAAATACTGTTTCCGTAATCAATTTAGGGTGTTGATTTCCCATATGCCTTTCACAGAGTCCTTTGAAATAACTGGCACTTCTGCATTAATTATATAGTACTGTATATGTATTCATTTTTATATTTCTTTTACTAACAACTGAACTAATCAATTTGCATGTCTGAGTGAGGTGTGTGTGTGTGTGTGTGATTCGTGCCACAAGTGATTTATTCAGAGAAACTCTACATTCTACATTTGTTCCACTTCACACAGTATGGAACTTTCTTTTGATTTGTATTTTTTTCTGCTCAAAAGCTAGGAACAGCGCACCCAAAGTCATGTTTATCTGAACAAGAGGACTGTTTGTATGAGCTGAAGATTTCTTCTGTTTTTGTTTCAAATGTATTAGCAATGAATGTTTGAAATCCTTGCCTTTTGTTTGTAACATAAATACATCCATGCTGCATTCCAATGGGTTGAAAAAGAAGAAAAAATGTTTTTTTTGGGGGAGATGAAGAATGTTTTTTTTGTTTGTTTTTTTAATCCAGTGTCTGGTACAAGCCTGCCTGAGACTAATGTTACTAGATGTCCCGCAGAGCGGTACAAAATATGACCGCTGCCCATTTCAGCACATTTTTTCCAGAAAAATAAGTCACGCTTGTCAAATTGTGTTCATTTCCTACTTTGTTCCTTTTTTGTGTGTTTGTAATTGAGTGTATGCAGAGTATGTGGTTGTTTTTGTGTATATTTTTTTTGTGTGCGTGTGTTTGTGTATGTAGGTGTGTTTGTATGTGTGGGTGCATGTGTGTGTGTATGTGTGTTTATGTGTTTGTGTGTGTGTTTGTGCGTGTCATGTGTGTGCATGTATGTGTGTGTTTTTGTGTAGTGTGTGTGTGTGTTTTTGTGTGTGTGTGCGCATGTGTGTGTGTCTTTTTTGTATGTGTACATAAATAAAATGTCACTGCAATAGGACATTGAGATTTTATACAACCCCACCCCCATCTTGCCTGTTCATAATTCTGAGAAATTCTTGAATTGTGTGCATGTGTGCGTGTACGTGTTTATGTTTATGTGTGTGTGTGTGTGTGCGTGCACGTGCTTGTGGGTGTGCCTGTGTGTGTGCATGTGCATGCATGTGTACATATGTCTACTGTGTGTGTGTGTATGTGTCATACGTATGATTACTGTGAATGTATGTGTGTGTGTGTGTGAATATCTGTTTATGCACATGTGTGCATATGGAATGGGTTAACATGACCCCTGGAGGCAAACTGACTCAAAAAATTGGTCATCCTAGGCCCTACAGTTCTCAAGATATTCACAGAAAACTGTTGGTGTACGGTCACTAAATGTACACATAAATAAATTAATTTAATTGTATGGCCCCCCATGAACGAAAGTCCACGAAACTTGGCATGCATTCGGAGGGTGTCATAATGATCCTACGCTTTCAATTTCGTGCAGTTTTGACCATGTCAGCCAGAGATATTGTGATTACAACACCTAATTTTTTGCTTTTTAATTTTTAACTAGGTGGCGCTATACATGAAATAAGTGGTAATGGGATGGGTTGACATGGCCCCTTAAGACCAACATACAAAAAAAGTGGTCCTCCTAGGCCCTACGGGTCTCGAGATATTCACAGAAAACTGTGTCCGGCCACCTACAGGCCAGTTGGTGTACAGTAACATAAATTAATTTATTGTATGGCCGCCCATGAACGGAATTCCATGAAACTTGGCGTGCCTTCAGAGGGTGTCATAATGATCCTACACTTTTAATTTCATGCAGTTTTGACCATGTTAGGTCACAGATACCTGCGACTACAACACCACATTTTTACTTTTTTGTTTTTAACTAGGTGGCGCTATACATGAAATGAGAGGTTATGGAATGGGTTGACATGGCCCCTTAATATCAACATACAAAAAAAAGATGGTCTTCCTAAACCCTACGGTTCTTGAGATATTCACAGAAAACGGTGTCTGCCCTACCCTCCTTTCAGGGGGTTCAGTCCAGCGAGGGGGCTACAGATCAAAGCAAAAAACGATGGTTCCATGCTATCCATGTGGGGCTACATGTCCACCAAGTTTTGTGTACCCCGGTCTTTCAGTGTCCCGGGAATCCTTGACGGAAATTTGGCCATGCAAAAAAGAAAAAAAAGAAGAAAAAAAATCTGACTAAACCTATATGACCGCCTCTTCGCTGTGCGGCAGTCATAATAACTCTATGTGTGCTATATGTGTGCTATATGGTATATGTAGTTGACCTTTTGCATTTTGTAACCACTTGCTTTGTTTGGATAGTGACGGTGGATTCCACAGCATCGCTGCCAGTTTCACCTGTTTGTTGTATCACGTTTTGCTGGATTTCTGACACCCAGCTTCTTGAGATATTTCCTCTACTCCCATTCAGAATGTGAACTGTTGATCAATAAAGTTGCTGGGTGTTGGGCAGGTGGAGACCAAGTCAGCTGGTGCTGTCCCCTGACTGCACTCCTCTCTGTGATGAATAGCCTTCAGGCTGCCGAGAGGCGTGTATCATCTCAGCACAAATCAGAGGTGGCTGACATGTTGCCATGTCCTGTAATAGCCATGTTGGACTGGTGAGGTGTGCCTTCAGTTCTAAATAAATCTCCATCAATGTCAGCCATCATCATCCCCTCACATAATGATGTCCTCTACATCACAGTGGAGCAACTCATCTCGTAAATCCAGAGTTTTGGAATCAAGTTGGACCCTTATTGGACTCATCAGCAGCCCCACACACACACAATCATAGACCCCGCAAAGTCTTCTATCAGACTTGGGGCCTAACAGTGGGGCCTAACAGTGTGTGATCCGCGCGAGCGACTATCCTGTAGAATTCGGTGTTATCTCTCCACACTGAATTCGTTTAATATGCCCTTCTATTGCGTCATATTTCTCATTTAAAATAGCAGAGCAACACAGGCGACAGAAAGAAAATAAACACGGGGCGTCCGACAAAAGTTCTCTCAAAACGTTGCGTTGCATCGCGCTGCTCGCGTCGCTTGCACCCAGGACACTCCAATTGAAAACAATGGAATTAAACAGATTTTAATGTTCGCTCGCATCGCGTCCTGTAAGGTCATGTTCCTTATCAAAGTTCTAAGGATGTACACACTGTGCACACGTGGCCATTAAGGCCCCATTTACACGAAGGGAAGACGCAGATATTTCCCTGCGGTTTGGCCTCTCATTTACACGAAAACCCTGTTTTTATCACAGAAAACGATTATTTCTAAAAACTCCGGCAAAAGTGGAGATTTCTGATAACGCCGGTTATGTGTTGTTGTATCAACTGAGAGAAACAGTGTTTTAGGTTTTCAAACGTTACATTACACGCCAGAAAATGCTTAACATCATGTGAGCATTTTATGTTTACAGTTTGTTTGGCTACTGATCATCGATGCTATTAAGGTGGTACTCATTTTTACGTTTGTGCAAACGCTTTTGGCCTGTTTGCATTTGCAAATACAGTTCAAACGAGAAATAGTAAGGTGATTTGTTGCTGTTGCTATTTTTCGGGATTCTGATTGGCCAACATGGGATTGCGCTTCTCCTTACACTGCCACCGACAGGTTTGGCATGCTCTTGCCGGCATTTATACACAGGGAAACTTCTCTGAAAATTGACAGGTGTGCACAATCTTCTTTTTGAAAACAGACAGGGTGAAATGTCCGTTTATGAAAATAGCCGGCCATGTATAAATGTAGCCTGAGAGGACCTCAGTGGACGAGGTCTCTGCACACTTCTTAGTCTGTAGTAGTCATAGCACGACCGTTTAACAGTTGTTCACCAGTCACAGAAACACAGTCATAATGGAACCCAGTGTTTTATTTTTCTCAGTGGAAGAGACAGTATCAATGTATCTATTCATAGTCTCTGGTTGCTGTGGGGCCGTGTGTCAGCTGGCTAGTCTGCCGCTGACTGTTTACAGCAGCATAAGGGACATAATATGCAGTGAGAATTTCATAATTGCCAGAAGAAAAAAAAGTTTCAGGCTTCCTGACTCATTCTTCACAACTTCATAGCGTTAATTAGAATCAGAAGCGTTTACCTGTGGCCAGGCATCTTAACAATATCCCCACATGCTTTAAGTTCACGTGGTAGTCAGCCGTTGCTTAACACCTCTAAATCCCAAGCCCCTCTCTCCTTGTCTCTCTCAATGATTTTAATGTGCTGTCGTCTTAAGCACCCCTCAATGTTTCCCATTCCCCTCACATTCTTGTTTGCCTGTTCCATGACAGGGTTTGTTGCTGAATTTTAAATCAAGGTGTTTCTTTACCCAGAAGCGCTCCCTGTTTTCAGAGACAATGCTCTGGCACTGCAGGAGGCTTCTGGGCCCTTCTTCCTTTCCTTTGAACGCCGCACCAACCACTGGGCCCGAGACAGCCGCAGACCCCCGTCCCTGCCTATGTAAATATTCGATGAGCTGCTGCCCCCTCACTGAGGATGAGTGAGGTGTCCCGGCTTGTTTGAAAACTGCACACACACATATACACACACACACACACGCACACACACACACACACACACACACACACACACACACACACACACACACAAAGAAATGCACGCATGCACACATATACAAACACACATATAATCCTTCACTTGAATTTGAATCCTTCAATTGAATTTGCTTGCATACACACACACACACACACACAAAGTAAAAGCATCACTTATCATAAACTTAACGTGCAAACCCAAAACTCAGGGCTCAGAATGGAGATGGCGGAGTGCTTGAGTGAATTCCTCCTACTGCTTTTCATCTCTGCCAGCCACCTCAGTTCAGCTTCTTCTCCTGTGTTAGGTGTTCAAGGAAGATGTCTGACATGTTTGGCCACATCCTTCTACTGGACACACTACCACCTGCTGACCAGGGCTGATGAAGAAGGAGATCTGCTTCTAATCAACTGCTCACAGCCAGAGAGACATCAGCCAGAGGCAGGGTCCACAGCCAAATCATCAGCCAGGCTATGGCATCAAATGTATACTCTTTTTCAATGACCAACCTGACTACCTGACCCAGAGTGGACACCACAGGGTTGTAGGCTGGAGTGAAGAACACATCTATGGAATACAGAAGCTGCCATTTCACTGTCTGTCTAGAAGGCGATGAAGAGCCATCAGAGGAGGCTGGCGGTGTCGTGCTCTGTAGTCTGGCGTCCACTCTAGGGAGCTCGAGCAGCCTACATCTCTGCCGGTCTAATGAGCTGACATCCAACGGGACTCTGGCTCTGGACACCAAGTCCGCATTGGTGCCACTCTGCGTGGATCTGAGGGAGATATTGCAGGTCGATTTCAACAACTCGCTTGTCATACTTTTTGCGAAACGTCACATTGAATTTGATTGTCTGACGTGGACAGGACAGGAGTTATAACCACAGCTTTCTAAGGATGTTTTCTAAAAAAGGTCTGTGCTCTTATGAAGGTGACTCTTCCTTGCATTTCAAAAGGAGAGCTTCTTAGTCAAGTATGCTGGAACAGTAAAACTTCCCCCTGAATACACAGGTATCAGCCCCACCAGGAAGTGATGTACAGTATATGCTAAAGGACAGCCAGACTGGGGCAGGGGTGGGAATCATCATCACAGCAGCTCTCTGTGGCATATGTAGTGGGGGTGATGGACTACTAAAAGCATCTTACCACTATGTCTGCACCAAAATCAGATATGTGCGTTCCTATTTGTGTATAATAATGAGTGGAGCTTCATATCACTTTATATTTTACACATCTTTGTCTTCCTATATCAACAGAGAGGGTGGAATCTGCTGACTGTAAACATTTCCAAACCAAGGGGCATCTTGGTGTAGATGGTTATTATTTCCTTTTTTTACACCTATGGGTAGAAAAGCGGGCTCACACACACACACACACACACACTAGAGGTCCTAATTTCTCAGGTAGATTTTAGCCTTTTTTTTAAACGGCGGATAGGCTATTGTGTGTGTGTGTGTGTGTGTGTGTGTGTGTGTGTGTGTGTGTGTGTGTGTGTGTGTTTCCTTGAAATTGGGACTCAGGGGCAGGAATTAAAGAAGGCCACATTTAAACATTAAAGGAGGACACAAAGAGAGCAGAGTGGTTTGAGGAACGCTTCACACATTATATCAGTTGATAAGAACTGACATGACAAGTATTCTCAAAAATAGACTTCAGAAGCAATAAATAAATTACCTCATATCAAATAGTCTAAGGGAACAGTTAAAGATAAATGTTAATCTACAATCATGTTTGGATGACAACTTCTTGCAACTTCTGTTATGATAAAGATAATTTAATCATCAGTCTTTAAGATAGTGTCAATTAATCAGTCAATCAAAAAGGACTACAGTAGATTCAAATATAATGTAGAAGTGGGAGATGCTACAGTTTACCTGTAAAAAAAAGTATCTCATTATTTCTCTTGCAGGTAGGCTACAACATTAGGCACTGAATAGTCATTCAGAAATGAACCTTTGAATTTAACGGTTGGACGGACTTAATGTCGGTTCTTGAGTACTCTAAACTAATGTGTTAGAAACAACACAAACGGTGTTGTCCCCATCTGGACATAGAGATGTGTTAAAAAAACAGCACAAGTTGTGTTATTTTCAACACATTTGTTGTAAAAGTGTATACAGTATGACAAAAAAAATGTGTCAGAAACAACACAAATTGTGTTGTCCCTATCTGGACATACACAAAAGTTGTGTTATTTTCAACATTTTCAACATTAAGAGTGTATAGACCACTATTTTGTCCATATAGGATCTTCAAACAGTGATGGTGTGGTTATGGTTTACAGAAATGTATGTCACAACTCCATGTTCAAACTGCAATACTTTTATTTATGAGAAATATCAGATAACAGTGTTGTTGTTGTTGTTCACTGCCTAACTCTATTGGCCTACAGGTCAGAATTTATGGACAAATAACAATATAGCTTTATTTGATCAGCACATAGTCCCAGCTATTCACAGGAACAAAAACTGAAATATCCTTTGACTACTCTTTTTTACCCATAGGACTACATTGTGTCCACTGTGTCCGCAGCTATTAAAGACATCCACAACATCTGCAATGCACTGCTTTGAGTGTTTGTCCCAGTACAGTACAGTTCATACCTATTCAAGGTTTGTTTCGACACAGAAATGGAAGCGTTAGCATTAAGTTCTGTCAGGAAGACTCAATGCGTCACTCATTCATTCATTACTTCCGACCAATCACCAGTCTGTATCAGGCTTTATAATCACTTTACTTTGCACCTGCCTGTTGCTTTCAGGTGCCGATTTTCGATGTTCCCACCCTCCCTCCCTAACCACCACCAGTTTGGCCTTGTCCAGACGTCCAGGGGGTAGGCTCCGCCCCTGCCGTCTCATACCAGCAGGATCTGCAAGGGTCTGCACACTCGGTGACCTGGACCGAGGACGGGGCCTATGCCAAAGACAATCTTATTGTTGCTTATGCCTTTTGTATATCCTTTGATGGATGAATAAGTATGTTAACTTTCATTGTACCTCCCTGAGTCTTTCTGATTTCTGATCTCTCTCTCTCCCTCTTAGATGAGACCCACACAAGGCTCCAGGTCTATCAATAAGAGGGAGACAAGAGGTATTATGTAAAGACCATGCTTCAAGCAGGAGCACTGAGAATCACTGATGGATTACGGTTTTATATTAAGTCAAAAGAAACATACAGATACCTGCAACTTCTGTGCTGCACCGGTACATATGAGACATGCGAATATGGCGGATGCATTAGGGGATTTCATCTCTTTCAGTCCTTTGTGTTTTCACCGTTTCTTTGTCTGCTGAAGATTATTTTTTCGCAGAGCATGAAATTGTATTCATGAAAAAAAAATTCTGTTAAATCTTCCTTTCTGAATTCAAATACTGTCAATGTTTTTTTTCCCCCCAACAGTTTGATATGCATGACTCAATGGAAACAAGGCTCGCAGTAAACTGCTTGGAAACTTTTGAGTGTGGCTGTACAGAAGTGGAACAGAAGAAGGTGTATGCTGTGTCAAGGAGTTGGCCTGGTTTGCTCATATGGGAATCAATGAAAACAACTGGAGGCATTGTTGCTCCTTAGATTTCAGACAGTGGAAAATGTCTTCAAGAGTACAACACAATTTGGAGGAGAATGGCCTTGAGTCTGTATTTTTTTTCCAAAGGGTTGACCCCCTTTGTACATCTGGCATCTGCTAGCTTGATAAACTCAATTCTTTCATCAATTATATGCAGTATAAAACATGTTGACAACGCTGGAAAGGACTGACCTGTATCTTCTCACCCTATGAGAAGTAGTTTTCAGTGGAAAAATCCATCATTGCTGCTTCTTTCATTCAAGCTTTAATGGATGACGAAGCCAAGACTGAACTCTAAACGAATTCAGTCATAGGATGAAAAGCAAGATAGACCTTGCCATCACGTTCAAATCATTCTGACTGGGACATTTTTTTTTTCATATTCAAAGACAAACACTTAGACATACAGTATACAGTACACTTGCTTTGGATCTTAATTTTATGCTAATTTAGAGGGAAAGCAGTTCCTGTCACAAATTTGCACATCTGGGCACGGAGCTAAAACGTAATTTAACAAATCTGGACCGTTCTACAATCATTAGCATTTTCTGTGACTTAGCATGACTTTGAGTTAGTGCATCACATTTTTTGAGACTTACAAAGGAAGTGAATCCTAAAGCCAACCAAAAACTGTTTACCTTATGGCTCATGCAAAAGCTTCCCTGCAGAGAGAGAGAGAAAACAGTCTACTCACACACACTGTAAGACAAGGAAGTGTTCACATAAGTCATATCCACACATTCTGTTTCAGCAGTTAATTTGCTCAGTTATGAGCGAAATCTCAAGAATATCCCTGAGCGTAAACATCCAAATATTTCACACCTGCGGTCCCAGCATTCAGGTCAGAGAAGAGTATGCAAACAAACAGTGTGATGGAAAGGCAGCAGCATGTTGCTGACTACTGAAGTCTTATTTTGCAATAGTTAACATTTCCCAACTTGAACTTATACTTCTACACTATATGCTGCACACATTTAGATATACAGTACCTTGTGAACAGTGTTGGGAAGTAACGTAACACAATATGATGATTATATGATTATACAATACAATAAAATAACGGGGTTATGTATATAAAAATCTTTTTTTTTTTCGAATTAAAATGTAAATATAGTTTTTAATAACCAAACCACATGCATCCCTCACATGCCTTTTCTTTTTCTTTCTCTGGTTATATTGAAAGGATGCAATGAGATAAAACCTCTCAGGAAATGTACAATCTTTTTTCTTGAAGGCCATGCACATTTAGCCTTGTCATAGGTTCATTTTCAGGAGTGATAAGGTGTTGATAAGGTTAAGAAAATAAATCAGTGCATAGAGTGCTTGTAGGGTGGATGTTAGTTTTGGTAGTGATTTCGCCAATGAGTAGACAGATCACTGTTGTTCTTTGATCCAATGATGTAAGTAATGTTTCCTCACACCCAGGCCTACTGTATATATCAATCTATCCGTATACTGTACTGGGCTGCTGTTGTAATTGGCTGGGTTTTGCAACCTTATATAACCTGATATAACCGATTTATCCACAGCTTAATACAATATAAGATAATGCTGATGTAATCTGAAGTATTCAGAATATGTTACTCACCTTGAGCAATGTATTGGGAAATGTTACATAATACATTTTAGTGCATGCATTTTGTAATCAGCAGTGGAAAACATTTTAAAATAACCTTCCCAACACTGCTCATGAACTAGCCTTCATGTGGTATATTGTAAAAAAAATAACTCTTATGTTTACATTGTGCATCTGTCTGTTGTATTATTTTGCAGGTTGGTCTTAACACTTATGAATATATCACCAATATGATGGGGTTTTTTATTATCATTTTATCGTTTTTGTTTTGCTGTACGTAGCAAATACACCCTTAAAAAACATACAGATCATCTAAATGGTGCGGAACATGTGCTCAGGTCCAAGACAAAAATCATGTCATGTTTGAAGGGAGACAAAAGGCTTTTCACACATTCATCATTTCCATGCCTGGAGTTGTTCTTAACCCTAGCTCCGAGCTCACCCAGGGCAGCTTATCATGCTTTCACACATGTGGACTAATTAATCCAAGACCAACAGCCTGGTGTAACAATTTGCACCTTTTTCATGGGGCCTAGAGCAGAGAGAGGAAAAGGAAATAAACCCCTGCATGGGCCAAATTTGGATTTTGCTTATAAAATGGATGAACCAAAACTGGGTGAATGTAGCTTTGTATTGTGAACTATCAGAAACGTATATCATTCACTACACTGGCTATTCAATTAACAGAAAACAACATTTACTGCACTTAATCAATAACAAGATATGCTGGGGTGGGCCAAAATGTGTTGGATTTTGCCCATTTTATGCCACCTTAAAATCATGCAGCATGGCCCAATACAACTGGCATACCCCATCTTGCCAGCTGCATTTTTTTTTTTTTTACTTTTAAAATGGTATTTTCACCCGTATTCAGTATCCTGAAATGTCAGAGGTCTGCTTTTTGGAATGATTTTTCTATCAATCCTTGAGAAATTTTCTTTATATCCTTGAGAATCAGAACTGGAGCATTTTCTTACCTCACCTACAAACTGCCAGAAACATTAAAGAGCTATACGCACCTATATCAAAGGATATGACAACCTCACCTTGCATTGCCGGTTTATAAGTGAACTATTCACTACAGGTGCACTGAAGCTAGGATAACACACACACACTAGTCAACAACCCCCAAACACAACACAACGAGAACCAAACAGCACAGCAGCATCCAGTCTACAAGCCTTAAAAGAATGGTAGGCTTGTCTCCGGTGTTTCATGGAGGTGTTTCCTCCATGAATCTAAAAGATGTTTTCTAGAAATATCTAGACTGGATGAAGCTAGATCTGACTGACTAAAATACTTGTCATGTCAGCTGTAGCTTGCTTGTCAAAAACACTACTATGCCATTAAATATTATGGGTTCCAGCTTTTACCGTCAAAAAAATCTAACTTGTGAACCACTAATGCATTTTGCATAACCTGTTGACCAAGACTGAATCTCAGTGTTGATGCTTTGCGGATCATATAACATATTTAGATTTTTTTTGTAACAAAATATTTTGGATCCATTAATAAAATCATCCAGATTTCCCAGCGATAAATGCAATCCATATTTTAGCGTCCAAGTGGGGTTGTGCACTTGGTCTCTCTCTCTCTCTCTCTCTCTCTCTCTCAAATTATGCAGTGAGCATAATTTGTTTGTGAAGTTTGCTGAATGAAATTGATGACACTAGCTAACGTAGAGTGTTGATCACTGTTACAAAAAGCCTATACCTTTCCCTTGATGAAGTCACCTAACTTAACAATTTCCAGACCTCTAACAAAGTAGCATGCCAGCCAATCATTCATTCATCCAAAGAACCCAACCCTCAGCAGATGGTAGAGAAACGAGAATCCAGGGTACCCCACTTTACAATATGCTAATTCCAGGCAGATTCCCAGAGACTTAGAGAGTAAATATAGCGTGGCTGTATGTGAAATGCTACAGTATGCTGAAACAGTTATCCAATGAACGTCTTTTATTTAAATGGAAACAATGGGATCTTTTACACGTGTCAATTTGAATATCCCTTAAGAGAAAAAAAGGACTGGTAGAATCTATGAATTCTACTCTGAAAGCTTAGAATTCTCAACACAGAATGCAACTCATTAGAATTTTGTCCTATGGGTTTTGCATTTCTAAGAATATCTCTCCCCCTGCCTCTGTGTAATCCAAGGCCCAGAACCTTCCATGCGAGCACCATGGGACACCTAAATGATGGCAATTCTTATGAATGTTAATAGATTTCAGTGTTTTGTCAACTCTCATTAGACAAGCAGAGGAAGTGAGTGAGCATATCTGCTCCTCCTCCTTCCACACCTCCATCAGAGCCTCCCCTCTCTTTCTCTCTTCTCTCTCCCTCTATCTCGGAGCAATGGACTGGGTCCTCCCCCTCTCCCTCCATCCCCCAGGGGCCTGCGGATCGAACCCTTCTGTCCGTATCGACTTAATGACAGGCTCCTCTGTCCCTGTTTACAGCCCCAGCAGAAGCAGCAGATGAGAGCTAATAAAGACTGATAGTGAGGCACTTTCTTCCTCCTCTCTGTTCCCGCCCTCCGTCTCATTGCCTCTTTTGCATGGAGCCCACCTGGGCCACACGTGCAGCTCTCCTGGGGGAGGAGGGAGCCGAGATGGGGGTCTTTATTCTACCACTTTGCTGTACGAGCACGGGCAAAAATATGAATGGGCTAATCTGCCGCTTGTGCTTCTCAGAGGGAGAACAGCGAGGGTGTGCCACCAGGAAGCTCCATTCTTCCCCTTCGGGAGAGCCTACACAGCTGGGACAGAGCCGGAGATGCTCTCTCTCTCTGTGAAGTGGGAGAAGAGGGAGAGAGAGAAAGAGTGAGAGAGAGAGAGAGAGAGAGGGGAATGTTCTGTGGGTCTGTGGGTTGAGTTGATGCGTGTGACTCGTTCTGGCGAGGCAGAAGCGTGGGGGTGCGTGAGAAGCCATGTTTTTTTATATATATTTTATTTTGCCTGGGCCTTCCTTGCCCACCACCGCCATGGTGATGCGTCATTATTTTGGAAGACCGGGAACCTGCTTGGCACGTCACAGAGGCTGCCGTCCAGCATGTGCCCGGGCGCCCAGCATGGGATGACATATGCGTTGGGCGTATGTCACATTCCCTGGATTCAAGGGATGATGAATGCCATCCTGGCATTCCATGCCAGCCTTGCCAAATGATGAAAAGTTACAGCTGTCTGAGGACATTTAGGAGACGGTGGCTGATGTGCCTTTCATACCGTCGAATGGCACAAGCTTCCAGCGAGGGTGGCCACACTGGAGCACTATGACACCAATTAAAGAGAGTCTCCAATCCAGTCTCGGGGACAGTGCTGGTTGACCGCTCGAACTGACACGCTCCTAACCAGTCCAAATTCCTGGCCCCAGAACACTTGTCAAATCTCTGGTTGGACAAACCAGAGGTGACTGAGAGTGGCGAGTAATCTAAATGACCGTTATTAGGCTGACTCTCTTAATGGATAAAGACAGATGATGTTATGCACATCTCTGATCTTTCTATATTTTTATATTAGGATAGCATGGTGTTACATATTTTGAGAGCTGTAAAAATTGCCCAATGCTATGTACATAAAATGTATTTCATTAATAGAATTGATATTTTATGTTTTCTTGTGTTATTATTTAATTACTTCCTGCTTGATGATACAGTAAGTCATGATTACAGCTTGTCCTTCTTGCTATGACAGTGTTAAAGACATCATAACCTCATCAATCCTCTCAGTTTGCAAGGAGGAAAAACATGCAGCATCCAACAGGAATGAAAAGTTAACAGCAGAGGGTGCCAAAGCTTTTTCTCTCTGTACAGGGACGCCTCCCCCTCTCTTCTCTATTTTTAAATTCTTCCATTTTGATTACAAAAAAAGGTAATTTCCAAACACACCCACCCCACCCCATCCAGAAAAAAATCCACGGCAAACAAATTTGCTAGCTCAGATATCCTACATTCAAGCAGACGTGAGGACTGAATCTGTGTCACGCAGACCTGCTTCCAGCTCCCTTTTCAACCTGTGTTGCCTTTAAAGATGCACTGCATGGTCACTTTTCAGTCGCTGCTTTGGCTTTTTCTTTTCTCTCTCAGAGCCAAACATCTGGCAAGGCAAGCACAGGATGTATGTGTGTTTGAGATACTCCCTCAAAATCCAGCTTTGGCTCTGTCAGCCTCCCCTTAGTGTCAATCAGCCAAAAAACCTCTATGTGAACAAGAAGAAGAAGAGGAAGAAGAAGAAGAAAATTCAATTCTTTACCCAAGCTGCTGGATTCTCAAGTAATCACCTGTGCAAGCACAAAACTGGGCTCTAGTTTTGTTTGTGCTCTTTGCAAATTTTAATGAGTCTGTGGGAAGCTGATGTGACTGCCTTCCTTCCAGAGGGATTTCACCGTTTCCCAACCACTTGAATACATAAAGATGAAGTACTGTTATATGAATGCAGTGGGTAAAAAAAAAGAGCCCAGACAAAATGTTTTAACAGTAGCAAAATGGCCGAGGTAGAGGAAGGTTAAATTGTTTATCTTTAATATTGATATTCTGCATTTGAATAGAGGAGCCACTTTATGCAACTCGTGTGGCACCAAGTATCTCTCTACAAAGACAAAAATAAACCAGTGACATGGCTGTGCCTTATTTATCTCTCAGCTCTCAAATCTCAAAGAAAGTGATTCCACTGCACGTCCTATAATGACCATACAATCGTATTAAAACACACATTAACACCAGGACACTAATTCAAATTAGTTTTCTGTTCCCAACAGCGTTCCATGGAATGCATTTACACAAACAATCACTTTATTTTGAGTCATTATATTTGCTTTTTGCTCCCCTTCAAGGTTGAATTTTTCTCACTGTTTTCATTTTGAAACTAAAATAAATTCCTAAAAGATTATTTTTAATACTTATTCTTCTTTTGTAGAGGCAGGTGCGCATATCCAAAATATATTGTAACAGGTGCCAGACAAAACATGCCAGAGAGAGAAGGAGAGTTACCAGTTCTTATTTGCCTGATGAAGATCTCTTGAGATCGAAATGTTGCCTTTTAAGAATTAATAGGCTACTTATTCTTTCTCATATTTACCAGGGGTGATACTAAATGTGGAGACCACTATATGTCTAATATGAAGATGAATATTACTTGAACTAGAAAAGTTATTGTCCTACATTGGTAAAATTGCCTGATTTTGCCTGAAATAAGATCTTCACAGAAATGTAACCTGCAATGGCTACAGTGTATGGGGGGCAGTGATTTTGAGTCCAAGCATGTCAATTGCATGCCAATTAATTTTTTCATTAATACGGAAACAGAGTAAGCCAGGAATACAATCACATGGTGGATGGGTTAGGTTAGTCATCTGCTAACTGAGAGGTGAGGTGAACACTCACAGGAATATTTCCACTGTGCTCTGTTGCTGTCAAACGTACCTTATGCTTTGTGAGCTGATTGCAAGTTAATTGTGTCAGTTTGAATAAGCATCTTTGGGACCGATACACCATGGGGACACTCCAGCATGCAGGGGAGATTGGCTTTTTCTTGCATGTGATTTTATCTGTCCTTTTTAATCTAACATTTTACGAGCAAGGGGCAAATAGTTTGTCTATGTGTGTGTGTTTTTTGTGTGTGTGTGTGTGTGTGTGTGTGTGTGTGTGTTTCATGTTGAATAACATGAGCCAGCTAGCAGCACATTTCTACAGGCATTCTTGGAAACCGTAGGAGGGGGGAGGGCATCCTGGATGTGCCCATGTTGAGACAGCCTGGCTCAGGGAGTGACAGATGTCCAAGATGCCTGACTGGGATTAGCCAGACGATGATTTGGGCATCGTCTCTGGCTGACGAGGTCCGTTTTCTCAGATGATTGGCCGGTCTCTAGAGCATATGTGCTCCACAAAGCATTCAACTACAGTATGAAAGGATGGGAGGGTGGGGTCCAAACCAAATACATACATTTTGTCCTTGCAAGCTCCAACCTTACAAATTAACTCTACACATAGAATGTTAATGGCAAAGAAATGAATTGTACCTGATCAACTGTCAAAATCATAAGCTATCATGATTTGTTCACGTGTGACAATTTGTCCAAGGCATGCTAAGTAGGCCTACTCAGTGTATTTATGTATTCATAGATATGTTTGTCATTGAATGTGTAAAATAACTTTTAATTCACAAAAGCATTCCTTCTTTTTGGTCTCTTTTGCATTACTAAGACCTCTATTAACTGGATCAGTGATCTGTCCTCTGTGACTGACAAATAATGTATTTAATATTCGATTAATGTATTATTCTTTTCTCAGACAAAGTCAAATAATGTGATGATAACAGCCCCACAGAAGGCAGACTTGAAAGGGTTTACCCCCAGCGCAGTGCACAGTCAGAGTGTCCCTCGGTCCAGCATTGCCCACAGTTAAGACCAGTCAAATTGGATTAAGCTGAAGTGGCTCGAGGCTCTCCGCAGCTGGCGGCGAGTGATATGGGGTTTAAGGTGAAAAGCAAGGGTTAAATCAGCCAGCTCGAGAGCTCCCGGGATTGCCCAGAGTTATTATTTAATAATCATGTGCGAAAAACAAAATGTTTTATCCTCAGAGAGTGATCCATTATCTGTACTGTATTTCGATTTAGAGGTCACAAATCTGATCACGAGATCCAGCTGGGCCAAAGAAACTGGTCGACTAGTCTCTCCACATGAGGTGACATTGTACCATTCTTGTGTATGTTTTTCCCAAACTTGTCTACTTTCATCTAATTCTGAATAAATGTGATTCTAAAAATGAATTGTCCGTATTGAGCACCCAAAATAATGAGTTGTATTTTTTATTAAACAAAGTGATCTTGTATTCATATAACATTTAATGTACATTCCTATACTGCATTGGACTGCTGAACTCCTTGCCCCATTTGATCAATAAAAATGGAAACTAAACACTGGTATACAGTGCATTGTATTGACATTATAGGCCTTTCCTGGTGAAAGCATTATAATGAAGGGTCAGTGTGCTATTTATCATTTGATAAGTCAAGGTTACAACATGAATCCTGAAGAATACCATAATACTTTTAGACACAATTTGTCCTCCCTATTTCATGTGGCCTCGACTTCCCTTAATAAGTTGTATGTAATGTACAGTATCACAGGGAAAAAGCATTCTTTGACATTATAATTTGATCAAATTTGAATATGTTGTGGCCAAAAGATAAGACTATGTCTACCCACAGCCAAATTATCAATATGTCTTTGTTATGTAGTTATATCTGCTAATTTATTCCAATATGCAAATTATCTCATTAACTATACACAATACAAAATGTCCCGAGCAGAAATGGAATCCATGTGAAAAAGTACTGCAGCATCAACTGAGAAAAGTTTAGTTCTAGTTCTAGTTTTTGCTATGTTCTATTGTGAGGATGTCTGCTCTGACTTGAAGAATGCATCAGACTACTCAGTGCATTCATGTTTTTAATGCTTTTTTAATCACAATCTATCCATGAAGAATGCACTGTAGCCTAATTCCATACCAAATACATAAACAAAATAAAGAGAATGCACAACATTTTAGCTGTTTATCTTATGTTCTGTATCTTTTAACATGTTCTAAAAATCAAGGCCGTAGTCATGATACCAACATTGAGGGGGACCAAATCTGTGGTGGGATCTGAGGGAGCCCCAAACAGAATTTTGTCATCCATTGTCAAGGATGCCACCCACCCAAACCATGGTCTTTTCAGTCTACTCCCATCTGGCAGGCGATACAGGAGCCTGTGCTCCCGCACCAGCAGGCTCAGGCGCAGCTTCTTTCCAGAGGCTGAACCAAACTACACCTCCTAGCATTTGCACTTAGCTGTTACTAGTTTACCTGTTTACTTTTTCACTATTGCACTGTTTACCTGTTCACATTTACTCCTACATTGTTTCACCTATGCCCTTGCACTGCTAACACCCATACACTATATTTGTATTTTTATATTCATAACCTGCCCATAAACCTGTGTAATATATATTAGTTAAAGAGAATGTCTATGTATACTATGTATACTCTGCATATATACTCTACTTATTTCTGTAGACATGTCATCTGGAAAACCTGTATTTATCCAACTATACACTGTACATTATTCATCTCTATTGTCTACACAACTGCACAGAGTACTGCCGTACTCAACCTGCACTTGGTATTTAATGCTTCTTTGTACTTCTGGTTGGATGTCAACTGCATTTAATTGGCTCTGTACCTGTACTCTGCTAAATGACAATAAAGTTTAATCTAATCTAATCTCATTTCAATACATTTCCTGCCATGCAAAAATATTATTAAAAATCACAAACAAGTCATTAGTTAAGTCGGTCAAATAGAGTATTCCAAACTTTTGACGGACATAGGCATGGCATGGATGGTAATTTTTAAATTACCCTTTAAATGATGACCTCTAGTGAGTTCTGTGAAAAGAGAAGGGTGGAAAAGAAGCAGAAGAAGAACAGAGGCTTAGGCTTCAGGGCCCCCTGAGCTCTTGGGCTATGTAAGCCCATTCAGTAATCCATCCCTGGACCTGTGGTATGATTCCATTTGTCTCCAAAATGTATATTTTAAAAGAAATGACAAACTTTTGTTAACCTCTATATTACACAGAATTACACAATTTTAACGTAGTTTGAAAGGGACAGGATTTAGGAATAGGCTCCTAAGACAGCACTCTCTTCTGTCTGACTCACCTCACGTTACCCCATGCATCTCTGACAGAAATTACGTTTTGTGCCAACATGTAGAAACCCTAGGCCTACTACAGCCTTTAATTGGTGAATGGAGGTGCAAATTCCTTTCTTTGGTTATTAACTGTAGGCTATCACCGCCTGTGCATTGTAAAAGTTTTTTCCATTGCCACATTTGATTCCTACGTTTTGCCTGCATGGATGTGCGATTGAGTGCGCATCTAAATAACATGCAAGATACAACAACCATTTCTAAGAGGCCTATAAACAGGTTCATTTCTGACATTACTACTAGCATATGAATGCATTATTTATGTTGTAAGACATGTGAAAGGAATTAATGACACAGGCTCGCAAAAATTCATTATTTTAAAATAAAAGGGCACTCCGTTTCACTTTCGCTATCATTGCGAGAATAGGCTATGGAGAATAGGCTATGGAGAATAGGCTATGGAGAATAGGCTATGGAGAATAGGCTACGGAGAATAGGCTATGGAGAATAGGCTACGGAGAATAGGCTATGGAGAATAGGCTACGGAGAATAGGCTATGGAAAATGCTTCAAATTTCCCTTTGAGTCTGATCAAATGAGCACTGCACTCCAGGTGCAAGTAATGGGGTGTGTCTGTTTAGGAAATAGGATCTGTGAAGTCAAATGTAACCACATCTCTATAGCCTACTGGATATGGGCATTTGTACTTGTTGGAACGCGAAAGGCAATACATCTGCAATACATTCGGATGCACTCTGAAAAGGAGAAGGAAACGTTGCGATAAGGGGAGAGGATGGGTAACTTGGCCTTGTGTTGTAACCCATAAACCGTGATGACAGCAGTGTTTAAATTGCTCAGCAGAGAGGTTACAATCGGCGTTATATTAGCAGTCATTTTGAATTGATTGAGACACCTACAATGGTATGTTGCACTGAGCTGATGTCAATATTCATTTAACTCTGAAAACAGGGTACAACAGCCGGTTCAATTGAGCAGGCATGCTAGTATTTGTACACTTTTCAGTGAGCACAAACTGAGAAGCTTGTCTTGTAAGAAAAACCAAAAGGAGTTAAGTAGACTCAAGTTTGAGTCAAAGAATACAATATATGGGCAGCAGCTTGTAATTCATGGCCAACTTTCTAATACCTACTTTGAGTCCAAGGTGCCCCCTGGACCAATATACTAACTATTCTGTGGATGTCGAGTGTAAGTGTGCAAAATGTCCAATTAATGTCATTAAACACACTTCAGTAAACAGTCATTAAAAATAATTTGCCATTCAGGACAGAGACGAGTGTACATCTGCATTACAAGTCATTTTCTGAAAGACAAGTCGTTTTCAAGTGGCAATTAAAAATGGGGAAATGGAGTCTGAATTATAAGGGGCACAGAGGAAACCTCATTCCCCACAACAGCAGATCTGTGAGACAGGGAAGCCATCTCTATTTTAGATGAGCTCCAAAAGTTCCTACTCAGAATTTTAGATGAGATTTTAGCACCAAACATCACAACTTTAGATGAGCCCTAAAAGTTCCTATACCCAGAATTTTTGAAATTTAGCCCAAAACGTCAAGCCCTTAGCCCTATCCAGCACCCAAGTCTGTCGATGAAACTGTCGATTGATACTGTCACCCTAAGACTGAGCAGCACCAAATAGAAAGCTCCTCACTATCTCCAGTAATGAATAGATATATCTGGTAACTCTGAAAAGGAATAATCTAGGTGCCTTGACACTGCACTATAGACATGAAATACATATTGTAGGCATATACTAGCCAGAAACTTTCTCTAAAATTATAAATGTAAAAAGCCTGGCCCCGCGACACAATAATTCACTAACGTTTCCCTAAGACAAGAAAAATGTCAGGTCAATCAGTGACCAGAGGGGTAGACGAAACTGAAACTTATTGTGATAAACAGTACCTGCAAACATCAAAAAATGCAGTTGTAACATTAGAATCTCTGATCAATGTGATTGGTAAGGCTGGACCAATGATTTCAAAGTTACTGCCCGTTGCGATGCAAGTGTTGAAAAGGAGTACCAATCATGAGTCACCAGACTTTATTTACTTTGCAAATGAGCTTGGATTTTTCCAGGCTAACATGTAATATGGATTACTTGTAATGCTTCTTGATTGAATCTGAAGCATTAAAGAGACACCAGGCAAGCCTGATGCTTTTTCTCTACAAAACTCCCCCTCGCTCGGTCTGAAGCTCTTTTCCTTTTCTTTGCATCTTCCGTCAAGGGTTTTCGCCGGCTCTGCCATTATACACACGTTTATAACAATCGCTAGCGTTTGGTTAGCCTGCCTCTGTGCTGGGGATGCAGGATGGAAACTGATCCCGCTTCGGCCGGCGGGTACAAGCGGGATATTCTTCCTACAGGCAGTAGGGGCGGGCGAGAGAGTCTTCATTCGCCCTGTAATGAGTCATTTAACCATATACCGACTTACGAAGATGAGAAATTAACACGCCTGGGGCTGTATTTTGGGCACCAGCGCATGGCGTAAAACTCGTTATTCACCCATATGACTGATTAAAAAACCTAGGAACACCTTGTTGCGCCATGCGCTCCACGTTTGATAACAAAACCCCTCCCAATGTGAAGTGGACATCTTACTAAATTTGAATAGACTTTTGACAAGTGACGATGCACTTTAGAATGTCATGATAGGGCCCATGGTGTTTTAGACTATAGGTGAGCGGGGCCAGGCCACTGTAATTAGGCTGGGGAATATAATTTCCCATTTTAGCAGATATCTGGCACCCTTTCTGTTCATCTGGCACCCACATTAATTATTAAGTGAGCTTTACACTGATCATGAATGATCATGTTTGCATCAGTCTGTGTTCAGATTGGCCTGTTTTTTTAGCCTTAAAAGAGAAACTGTCAGGCAGACTGGACCTGTCATCTGGACTAAACCACAGAGAACTGTAACTGATGAGTCATGGTGGTAAGAGGTCCTCCATCAATCCAGAGTTCACTCTTGCTATATATATATACATATTTTACAAATAGCTATGAAGGTAACAAAGAAGCAAGTGTGGGGAGGATGGGGAGGTCACAGCTCTGTAGAATTCATCCAATCAGTGCTGTCACATGGCTGAACATGCTGCTACCCCCTTGAGACTCTTGATTTCAGATATCCTTAACATTCATGACAGACCACTTACACACACATATAATCTGTCATGTTGCATGACATTGCCTCATACTGTGGATTAAATGTTATGTCTAGTCCATTGTGAATCGTTCACATATAATTTACAAATATAATTATTGTAAAGTCAACACAGTGCTCAAAAGGAAAGATAAAAAGAAAAAAAAACATTACTGTATTTGTGCAAAGTCTGCAAACAGAACAAGTATTTTATCTAAGGAAATTAACTAGGCTCATTATCCACCTAAGCCACTATAGAGAATGTCTGTGCAGACAAACTAAAGTATTTGTACCTTTGTAAGTGTACAAAAAGGGTATTAAGACTGTTGTTTGTGCAGTCAGTACTCTTCTTCAGGTTGCCGCCATTTTGTGTGGAGAAAGTCTGCACAAACTCAGGCTTTCTTTCGCCAATGACAACCATACTTTTTTATTTTTCTGAAATAATTTCCCATGGGGCTAGACCGGAAATGGCAGGGCTTAGGCTCTCTATTCTGTGTTGATACATATTCCAAACAGACAGCTCGAAGACTATCAGGAGCAATTAGGTGAATAAGACGAAAATTAATTGAATAGCAGAAGACTCTTTTAATATTGTAGTAACAACAACAGCACCTACAGTATGTGTGTGTGTTCTTTCATGTGATCTCTTGCACATCGATATTCTGGACACAACCCTTCTCATGCTGTGACAGTATTTTTCTGTGGCAACAAAAAAACAAATAATACCATCTCAGAATTGCTCTTCCTTTGCACAGCAGGCCTAAATATACAAATATTTATGCATTTGAGATATGACTAAATGATTCCTTATAATGTTCACAGTGTGAGGAACACAACTTAGGGGAGGATGCAATGTGCAAGCGCAACATCAAAGACAGTGTTAAATTTACCCACAGCTCCTGTGCCGAGGTGCAAGTTGGTGCCAGCTCCCTACAGGGCGAGAGACTGTGCCAATGTTGTCGATATCCCATGGCCTAGCTCGAGTTCAAAGTGACGACTTGAAATAGATGTGGGCCCTGGACATCCTCATGAGTCTTACAACAAACAGGTCAGTAAAAGCAGAGGAAATAAAGTGAATGGGTCAGTGTGTATTGAACCAATTCTGCCCACAAAACCTGCAGTGTGTGCCAAGCTGTTACTCGGAACAGTTCCTGACAAAGTGGCGGTGGGAGGCTGTTTGTGGTGGGAGAGCTGTGTATGTCTATATTTTTCTCTCTGTACGGTGTGTGTGTGTGTGTGTGTGTGTGTGTGTGTGTGTGTGTGTGTGTGTGTGTGTGTGTCCATGTTGAATTTTTGAGTATGGATTTGTGTTTGTGTGGGACGGGGATTTTAGCGTGTTTATATTGCACAAAAGCACAAGTCTATTGCTATATCTGTTTAAACAGAACTGGTATGCATTTGAAAGGAATCATTCAAATCACAACTAAGAGTCACCATGTACCATGATATTTAGTAAAATAATATATAAACGATATATTTTATTCGGCTGTAAACCCACTTGCCTAGAAGTTCACAACAGTAAATTTGCTGCTCTGGTTGTGAATCATGTGGTGGCCTTCAAGAAATATTAAAATGGTCATAAGTGATACCAGCAAGGGGTCCTGCTGCATAGACATAATGTAAAGAGCTGACTTGCCAGAAGGTTGACAAGAAAATAAGCGGGTTCACTTTTCACTGTATTCTTGTCTAGGCTGGGGCTGCCCATTGGAGTACAGTAATGTTAGTTCTCACTCTAACATTGAGTTCAGCGCACACTGAGTGGATTTCTATCTAGTCCACCAGTGAACTGAATTACTAAATAATAACATTCACCAGCCACTCAGCATAGATTTGTAAACACCTTTAAATGAATGTTTTGAAAACAGTTTGCCAGTGTCATCTGGCCACTTTAGCCTACAGTAGTATCACCAGGCAAAAGTGCCAAAATGCAACCACAATCTGGATGGGGAACATCCTGCAGCACAGCATATGAACTCACTATATCAGGGTATCCAGCAGAGAGAGAAAGTATGTGAGATCGCCACGTCGTGCCAGCAAAACACAGCGGGTTTCTCTCAAGAGGGGCTTCTTTCATATCAGTCTGTCTGACCTCTGTGTTTCACTGCATCTGATGAGAAGCCCTGCACTTCTCAGGTAAAAAAAATGGAGTAGAGGAATCTGTTTGGTTAATCAGTCATAATGCAGAGTGTTGCCTCGGGGATAAAAAACAAAATGGGGAAGTGTAGTTGGGGAGCTTAAGAAACACTTTGGCAAAGTGAAAGCAAGAGAGCTGATGTTGCCATGGGAACGGCCTCCTGATGTACATTGGATGTGAGTGCCTGCGCAGGAATGAGAAGTGGAGTCGGACCGGGAGGAAGGAGGGAGGGAGAGAGGAAGGAGGGAGGGAGAGAGGAAGTAGGGAGGGAGGAAGGCTCTCCCGTGGGTCAGCAATGAGCACGCAGGTGGGGTGTGGTGACCACCACCGTGGCTGTTGGCTGGACACCTGGTGAGTGACATTATGTCTGTGGCAGGCAGGTCTGATATTTGTTGCCTGAACTAAGGTTTGAGTTTAAAATGTTAAAATTTTCATAACTTTCAGAGCATGTCAGAGTCACTAAAGTTCCTGGATCTAGGCCCAGTCCACATAGTAAAACAGAAATCCAATGCCTCCAATTTTCTTGCAGAGCCAGCAGGGTTAGTGCTATAATGTGAATCTCCAATATAGAGTCATACATGCATATGAGTCCCTCTGCTACAAAATCTCCCAGTTTTCCCAAATATTCTCCATGTTCTCATTCAACCTAATCTGTTTTAGTTAGTAATGGTTGCCATTGGTATGAAACTCAAGCCAAACATTTCAAAAATACATGCTGGGTACAGATGTCAAAACTGCATTTGTCATGTTTGACAGAATTAACCCTGATTTGTTTCATCCTTGGAGACACATCCACATCCACAAGGACATTTTGCTATTGCTGTTCACATCCACTTTGTGTGTTCACTGTTCAGACCATCAGATTTAGTGTTTGTTGGTTTAAGAATGGCCACTGAACATCACCATATAATTTGCCTATGCCTTTACCTAGCTTGTTAATGGGCCCTCATCTTGAGCGTATTATGACCGCATTTAAAGATGCATTTATTTTTTTCAAATGTAAACATTCGCCGGCATTAAAAAAACAGAATATGCGGTTATATTTCTCAACTTCTGTGAAGTACTCTCAAGCACTCAAGCAAGTCGCAGACAGATCAGAGGATTCACTTCCCTGTTAGGTAGGCTGGGCCAGCAGTTTTAGATTGCAAAAATTGTGTTTTATTTTCATAATCTTGGTTCAGTGAACACATACAACCATCAGTTTGTTAGTTAACAGAAATTTCCTGATTATGACAATGGCCTATAAACTATAAGGGTAACACTTTCTATGAAGGTTGTATTTATAATTCCCTATGAATGCATTCATAATGTTTTATAAGGTGTCTATAAAGCATTGTAATGCTCATTATTACCATCTATATGTATTCACAGGTCGTCATAAACAACTTCATGATGCATTATGACAGCTAATTATGAATGGTTATAATTTTAATCTGAATAATGCATTATAAATATGTCAAGATCTGCCTTCTCACTTGTCAGTTTTATGATGCATCATAACTACTTTGCTTTGCTAAATGCGTATAGTGATGCATAAAGAGTTTTGACTTCTACTGTAGTCCTATATATCTATAGCTATAAGTATATGTAATAAAGTTATAATAATTTATACATCTCCGTACAGCACACAATTACAAACAGCTATGCAATATCATAAGTGTTATTTGTCAGCTGTAAGTAAAGTGATAAGAATATGACCCTATTATCCTACAATGAAATGAGAGCCTGGACAGTAAAGACAAAAGGAATGCATTTAGTTCACTTTATTTTCATTTAAACCAAAGGTCTATTTGAAGGTCTTTCAAAGGTCATTTGATTCGAACGATCTTTCATAATGACCCAAGATAGATTTCAGTGGCATTGTGAGTTTTATTCCAATAATAACCACCACCACAAAATATAGGACCATGCCGTGCCACTTTTTTGGCCTGTCTCATTGTGTTTGTATAATGTGCTCAGAGCATTGATAATCAGTCTGATTATGTGTGTTGGTTTAAATGAAAATAAAGTGAACTAAATGCATTCCTGACCGGGGGTTCGATTCCTGAGTAATGCATTTTGGCAGAGTGAGTGTGCATGTGTACCAACGTCTCTGGAGAGAAGGCGCGCAATTTGAACAAGAAATCGGTTCTCAAACGGAAGTTTTGATTGCAACAATTAGCTAGTTCATTCACCAGGGTGTAAATAGCATACAGTACTATACCAGGGTATGAATAGCATCCACTTCTATCTGTACATTGATGCAAACAGCATACCTTATTCTGAGTGTCTATTACAGCTGAGCTATTCACACCCTGTTACGTAACAACAACAAAAACATGTTGCTTGTTTTTTTTTTTATTATTATTACATTGTGTGTTCAATATGCCAGAATAAATGCACAGGGGTGCAAATGGCATACACTGATATTTTCTACCAAACGGGGTATTAATAGAACACATTGCTGTGTGCACCGGGGTACGAATAGAATTCCCTTAATTGCACCAGGGTACGAATAGCATACACTACTAATTGTACCAGTGGTGCAAATAGCCTTACCCAATAAGATATGCCACACATGAGAGGGAAACTCTCATTATCACTCTGGCAAACAGCACACATTGCTTTTAAAATCACATTTCTGCCCCTCTCGCACAGCGGAGCAGTAATGGCAGAGCTACATCTAGTTTAACTCAGCATTTGATGTAGGATTGTTGCAGTGGAGCCTAAATTCCATTCACATCTAGCCCATGGCAGAGGAAATGTCCACCCATAGACATGATCAGCCACAGCACATTGACATATTTTAACTTATGTTTTAAGATGATGCTTTTTAAAAATATGTTTTTATTGTAATAGCACAAATAATTCAGTGTTTATGATAACAGATGATTGCATGGTGTCTTTATGAACCTGCAATAAAGTTTAAACTCAACAAACTAAACTAAACTGTCGGTAACACTTTATTTTAAGGTTCACATGTTAGCCACTAATACATACCTAATAATATATGAATAATTATAATCTTAATAATGACCTTGTAAGCCTTGATCTCTACTTACTAATTAGTAGTTAGTACCAAAAGAGAATATGTATAACCCACTAGTATACTGTCTGAATAAATCCCTAATAGTGGGAGAACAGTTGTAGAATAAGCAAGTATATGGCTCAACCTCATTGCTGTATTTCACTGCAGGTTGCTGTGTCAAACAGCACATAACAACTGGGAGATTGGCTCCCATTCTAAAGTGGAAACTGGTTCCTTAGCAGCAAGCACATTATCATCAGTAATACCTATGCAGTATGTACTTACTAGTCATGAATTGGTTCCATATTCTAAAGTCAGGCATTACTCTTCCTCTGATAAAAATTACATGGTGGGAACAGTCTAGAGACTATAACCCCTGATCAATACAAACATTCTTTACCCTACATAAATTGAATAAAGGCCTAATTTGTCATGAAAAGGAAATTTGTGAATACACGCCTAACAAATGATTCATGTTGCCTAACACATGCCTTACAAGTCACTATACAGGCATTATGTATTAGCGGCTAACATGTGAACCTTAAAATAAAGTGTTACCAAACTGTCCTACCCAGGCGGAATAATGCAGAAGCATCTGAGGACATTTCAGGGGTATTTCCCATTGAAAGGGAATTACAGAACTTGGTGTGAAATATATGGCATCATTCAGGAGACTGTCCTTGGAGCCACATGTGTTAGTGTTCATATAGAACTACTGCTGTGCTGCCTACAGGAAGGACGCGCCCATAGACACATTACCCAGAATAAAAGCATGTTGACCTTTCTGATCATCCCTAGCGAATAGGTCAGACTCTCATGTACTTGCTTGGCCACAGTGAAAATAATGTTTCCTCCGGAACACAAAATATTTTTGACAAAAACATGTAGGTGGTAGCCCCCAAAAGAGAACTTCGGGGTTGAGTTTTTTGCATTTTTGGTATCCTTGGACATCTTGTGAACATATCTGGATGATAACATTAAATGGTAACACTTTATTTGAAGGGGTCTACATAAGGGTGACATGTAACCATCATAAGCATGACACATAAATGAAACATTATTGATGTTTATGACATTATTTGGGTGTCATCATTATAACAACTTGACATTAGCCAAGATGATGTTATTTGAGGGTGTCTCTGTCATGACAACTTGACATTAGCCAAGAAAAAACGACAAAAAGACATTAGCCAAGAAAGAAATGCAAGGTGTTTGGCATGATATTGTCATGACAACTTGACATATAACTGTGTTTGGCCTGATCTGACACAATTATAATGGTGTTATGACAGACAGTCAATTGTTCAGGCCCATCACTTTACAAACCTAGAAGATCAAGTTGTGAAATGAACAATGTGGTGTCAATAAAAACATAGGTATGTTCATTATTTTAAGGTCACTCAAAATGGTAACGCCATTGACCAAGAAAACCCGGTCTAAAGTGAAGGCTCATGCAGGGGCGGAGTGGGGCACAAAAATCCGCCGGGAAAATTCTGACGGCACCGGCCCCCCCTCCCAACACCCCCAAACATGCAGACACATCAATAGCACAAACAAAATATATAGTGCTAATGCAATACAACAAGCCAATCAACCACAAACCAGGCACTTTCAATAAATGTGTAAGGAACTAGATATGCAACACTGCAGTATATAAACAGCTTTGTGGGTGGATGGAAATTTCAAGCATCATAACATATCTGGGTGTTATAGCACTCCAATAGTTGCCTGTAAAAATGTAAAAAAGGCACAGCCTACAGACAATGTCAACCTAATAACACAGGTAATTAAATAATTGAAAAAACCAGGCACTTTGAATAGGTTTGTACGAGAACGTAGGTCTATATAGGCTTACATATAGACAGTTCCAACGAGTTCCACAAACCATTTATCAGCCTGAGTGGGTGGCCCACTAGTCATTAGGCTAGGCCTAGGCTACATATCAACATAAGACTAGCTTGTGCTAGTTTCAATAACGTCAATGCTTTAGTTCCGCTAACCTATCTCTCTGCCTCCCATTCATATGTAAAACAGCAAGCAACCACGCAAATCGGTCGACTGTCAAAACTCCTGTAGTTTTCCTCGAACTTGATCGTTTGTAGGGTCATGCCATTAGACGAAGGGCCGCTCATTTATCCCCCTACATTTCTGTAAATAAATTTGACCTGCAATCGGTTCATTGGATAAACCAGAAACACATTCCCCATTCCTAGGAGGCTTTGCTCCATTCTAGCCTAGGCTTATGTTAATTTAAGTACAAACAAACAAATTCAATTTTCCTTTTTTTATTTGTGATGAAAGTTCTGTAAGCGGCCGGCCCATACAGCTTTCATCGCGGCCGTGAGTGGTACGCGGCCATCGACCTGATAGATGCATTAAGAATTTTCCGCGAAAATCAGATCTACACTGTAATGTGTGGGAAGTCCAACTAATATTTATACCACTCGCTCACTGTCTATATGTCATTCATGGTTACCCTGCACACTCATCTCTCCCATGCTGATTTTTGTGTAGCCTAGGCTAGCCTTAATTTTTTATCTTAATTCATTTTTGTCTTATTGGGTGCCGGCCGCCGTCCCGTACCGCGCAGACTCATCGGCCGGCCCACCGGGAAAACTCCCGATCGTCCACGATGGCCACTCCGCCCCTGGGCTTGAAGTAATAGGCTACAGTTATCATTAAGGGCACACTGTCACGAAATATAACAATTGGTGAAACTGCAATGAGTCCCAGGCAACAAAGTCGACTGGTCTCCATGGATGTGCTTAGGATTTTTTGTCATTCAAATATTAATGGGGTAAGGGTTGTTTTTTTCAGGCTATATTTTGGATTGTAACCCCTTGTCAATAATGAAAGTAAATAAGTGTAAAACGTTTGGTCTGTTTCGTCGTTACCTACGAGTTCAAGTACATATGTGTAGGCTAACTCTCCTTGGCACAGACACTAATGTGTCTGTGCCAAGGAGAGTTAGCCTACACATATCATCAAAATGGCAACACCTTGATCTTAAGGGGAATGGTAGATGTCACTCATTGGTTTAATGGATATTACACCCCAAAAAATACACCCATAATTAATTAAGAAACATAAGACCAACGGTAAACAGTTTTTACCATTCTCAAGATATCATATTTCGACACACCTTAAATGAACATGCACATCAGATCTGAATTCTGATACCATCCTAGCCACATCCAGGATGTTTGAATTGAGGTCAAAAACAGGATCCAGAATTACAATTTGAATTTGAATTAAAGGAAGCAGAATTGAAATTCAATGAAATTCAAAGAAGTCTCAAATACATTTTATTTTCCGGAATAATTTCATTTCCAAATGAAATGCCATTTTCAGTGTAAAACAAAATGTAGAGTTAACAAGTGTACTGTATTTGCAGAATAACTTGGTTGATTGACTGACTGAATTTTGTATATATACAAAATAGTGAAGACTGTCTAAGGTCACACCCACCCCTTGCGAAAGCACAAAATGGTTTATTCTGCCTGCAGGATGAAAGGTAGGCTATTAATTTTTTGTTGTTGTCAAATTGATAAACATGTTTTCTTAAGTTGCTTGTGTTTTGTCTATTTGCAAGTACTTTGTCGATTTGCATGAGTTGTCATAAATTGCAGGTTGTTTGCACCCGTTGGCCACTAAATGACGTTGCCAAGTGTCTGCTAAATGAATAAATGTAAATGTGGGGATTATATATACTGTACTCTGTACATATTTGTTTAACAGTGTCGAAAGATTTCAGTGGACTAGTCCAGCCTATTTCCACACAAATAGGAAGGCTTATGTCTACTTTCATTTGAATTTGTGCATGGGGTCACATCGTCTCTGCATTTAGTCACATAGCTGTGAGTTAGAGGATTAGTGGCAAGTTATACAGTCTCTTACACACACACACACACACACACACACACACACAAATAGGAAGGCTGTGGTTCTATGGCTGATTTATTTTGTGCATATAGTCTGTGCATGTAGTCACGTAGGTCTGACAGCTACAGTAGTAACATGTCCCTTCCTGTCAAGGGTTTTCAGCTTTGGGTGTATTTTAAATTTTCTACCCTTAGTAAATGTCATGCTGAGGTGAGTTTAATAGGTGTCACCTTTACATTATTCAAAGCTGCTAGACTATACAGTAGTTGCTCTACTACTCTATTGATGAGCTACTCTATTGATGTTGTCTATGTGAAGAGATCAAACTCCCATTAAACTTAAAAACGTATTAAAAAAATATTGAATACCAGTGTAGTTTTTTATAGGTTGTATTGTAATATATGCTATAATCAATTAATGTAATATATTTTAAGTCTCAATTGATCAATTGCCCCCGCATTTTGGGGGGCCCAGAATTATTTTCTGCCATAGGGCCCACAACAGCGCCCCGTTCACAGTATATGTCAAATATGATTGCATCAAACACACAACTTATAACAGTAAGCAATTACATTTCCAAAGTAACCTTCCCAACACTGAATGTAGGTGAGTTTCAACACATTCTTTCTGTTGTGTGACTGTGGAATTGCTTTGAATTGCAATGAATTTAATTACACTTTATGTCATTCCAATTCAAATTAAAATGCAACTTCCTGTGGAGGGGGTCAATTCAAATTCCAATTCATGAACTGAATGGAAGCCAATTCTAAAATTCTGAATTTTGCACAAGCCTGGCAATTTTATTTATATAGCGCATTTCATGCACTGTGGGAAAACAATGTGCTTCACATAAAAAGCATGAATGAATAGACAATAAAAACATAAGAATAAAGAATAATGATTAATTAAATAATAATAATAATAATAAATATAACCGCAAGCGGGGATTTAACGGGGTCCGAGCAAAATGAACATGAGGTAGCATAGCTTTTTAGTTTACATATGTTTCGATTGTTTGGGCCCAATTGTTAAAAAAAAACGTGATTGGATTTCGGTAATCGGATTTCAGTTACCGGATTTCGGCTATCGGATTTCAAATCTTGAAAATTGTTGTTCAAAGTTGTTCAAAGGGAAACAAGGATCCTGAAATTGGATTAGATCACATAATCTATTCTTGGTTTTGATCAGGATAAAACCTTTGTGTTGTTCAAAACTTTTGAGTTGGATTGGAATAAATTTGATCCATAAAATTAGGATTACCCTGTGCTGTAACGTTATAGTGTGCTAACCTCCACAACCCAACAGTATTCTAACAGTATTCTATTCTAGTATGCTAACCTCCACAACCCAACTAAAGGAACTGTAGGGGGCGATGTGGGTTGAGGTAGAGTGAGTGTGTGGCGAGCAGGCAGAGCCTCGGTCAGAAGGCTTAATGGTATGGAGTGATGACACAGAGATGGCAGGTTTCGGTGCAACACAAGTGAACTTTATTTGAGTTTCAATTCATCTGTTCTTTTGTTCTTTACTTGTATGTGTGCTGCATCAAAGAGGAAACAAACAGAAAATGGAGTAATCAGTGAAATGGGGTAAATCAGTACAGATCCCAACTCACAACAATACACTGAAATCATATGGCTATATAAGGTACAACTAAACAATACTTGACATCCCAAGTCAACCAACATCATCTAATCATCTCTCACATGATGGCAGAGCAACTGATAAACATCACAAAAGTCATAGTGAGGGTCATTAAAGTCATGACTTACGTTAACTCAAAGACGCACACAAAGCAGGACACACTGGAGTGCTGGGTTGAGATGAGCAAAAGAGTGAACTGAGGGCGAGCAAACAATTTATCCTGGTCTGAGCCCCTGCTCCGGAGCTACAGGGTTTTCCAGCAGGTAAACTGGGCGTGGTTAGGTGGCAGAGCCAAACAATCCTGCAATTTCTCCACAGCACTTTCACCTCAAGGACTTTGTGCAGATTTAAGTGTACATTTGAAAATAAGAAATGAGAAACAATATTATAATAATAATAATAATAATAATAATAATATATATATATATATATATATATATATATATAAACTTAGGGAGTCTTTTCACCAACAGTATTCTAACAATACTCTATTGTAGTATGCTAACCACCACAACCCAACAGTATTCTAACAGTACTCATCTCTACAACTCTGTGCTAATCTCAGGGTTTGATAATGGAAGGCAGTGTTTCCCAGAGAATTTATTTGTTTGTGGTGGTAGGTGAAGGGGGTTCTGTGTTGGAGTCAATAAGATAAACAGCCTATAATTATACAGTTATACTTGCCTTGCACTACAAGTCCATATTGACAAGTAGCTGTAATGTTATAGTGTGCTAACCTCCACAACACAACAGCATTCTATTCTAGTATGCTAACCTCCACAACCCAACAGCATTCGAACACTAATGCTTCAAGTGGGATTTGAACTCTCAACCTCAAGGATCACCAGCACTAGGCATTATCCCACTGAGCCACTGACAATCCTACATATTTGGCAGTCACATTCACATGGTGAAAATGTGTGTTGGCAAACACACAACATCAAGAAAATTCCTAGCATACATTTGACAATAGAATTAAGGGCTTCATAAAAAAGAGTACAGATCTGAAAATGTGCACTGTTAATGGTATCCACATAATGATGGTTGTATGGTTGTTCTCCAAGAGAAAAAAAATACTCATATAGGAATATAGGTGATATAGGAGAAATGGGCTGAGTGGTCGAACTTTATTGGTCTATATCTCTGAAATTGAACAACATATCCAAATTCTTTTGATAACTTTTGTGAGGCTTTGTCTAAACATTGTCTGTGAGAATTTTGGTGAAGATTTGATAATTTTTGAAGCCTGTGAAACTTTTTATGATGTTTGGCTTTTCTCTGAAATTGTGGCAAAAGTAAACATTTTTAGAGCATAAGACCAGGGTGAAAAAGATGCATCTGAATGTAGAGATTAATATGATGAAAGAATTTTGAGTCTAGGTCAATCTGGTAAGGAAAAATAAGCACAGACAAATTTTGGGTTAGAGTCAGGTAACCCTAGGACTTCAAATTTTGGGTTATGGGTAGTGGGGGTATATCTCTGAAATGGAACAAAATATCAAAATTCTGAAAAACTTTTTTGTTGGTCTAAACATTGTCTGTGAGAATTTTGGTGAAGATTTGATTATTTTGAAGAGTGTGAAACTTTTATAATGTTTGGCTTTTCCATGAAATTGTGTCAAAAAGTAAACATTTTAGACCATAAGACCAGGGCCAAAAAGATGCATCTGAGTTTAGAGATTAATATTATGAAAGAATTTTGAGTCTAGGTCAATCTGGTAAGGAAAAATAAGCATTGACAATAGAGTCAGTACCCCAAATTTTGGGTTATGGGTAGTGGGGGGTACTGGTAACAATACTTGAAAATGTGAAGTTAAAGATTAATATTATGAAAGAATTTTGAGTCTAGGTCAATCTGGTAAGGAGAAATTAGCATAATTAACTTTTTCCAATAGCGCCACCTTTGGGTGCAGTACCCCAAATTTTGGGTTATGGGCAGAGGGGGGTACTGGTAACCATAGTTTTGGAGTTACGGTTTAGGCTGCAGTATGACTTTTACAGAATGTTGGCCAAAAATGAACGGTACAGAAACAATAGGGGTCCTGCAGCTACGCTGCTCGGCCCCTAATAATAATTAATTAAAAAACGAAACAGA
Organism: Alosa alosa; assembly: GCF_017589495.1. NCBI lineage: Eukaryota > Metazoa > Chordata > Actinopteri > Clupeiformes > Clupeidae > Alosa > Alosa alosa. Next base: position 26,540,492 of record NC_063206.1, on the reverse strand, counting down.
TAAGATATAAGCGCAAGAAATAACATAAATAACAGACACATACAAAGCATAGTGCAGTAGTCAGTAAAAAAAGGCATCTGAAAAAAGATTTCAAACAGACAATAGTTTGGACCCAAGACTGAACCCTGGGGAACTCCACTTCAGGGGTGTTGGTGTTGATTTATGGTTGTCAACAGCAAAAAAAAGCTCCTATCCTGTAAATATGAATTGAGTCACTTGAGAACAGCACCTGATAAACCAGCCCAATGTTCTAGTCGATGGAGTAGTACATGTATGTTGTGGTCCACAGGGTCAAAGGCTGCACTGAGGTCCAGCAACAGTAAGACAGATGCCTTGCCTGCATCTGTGTTAAGGCGAATATCATTTGTAACTTTAACAAGGGCTGTTTCAGTGCTGTGGTTTGCCTGAAAGCCCGAGTGAAAGTCATCTTAGGAGTTGTCAGGAATGAGGTGAGTTGATTGAAAACAATTTTTTCAATGATTTTGCCTACAGTATGAATGGTTTGATATTGGCCTATAGTTGTATAATATGGATGCATCCAGGTTAGTCTTTTTCAGCAATGGTTTTACCACAGCTGTCTTCAGGGATTTAGGAAATGTAACAGTCTGTAGTGATGTATTTATAATGCGAAGCAAGTCTGTCCCTAGGAGGGGAAGGACAGATTTGAGGAAGCTGGTGGGCAGGGCATCCAATGCACAAGTGGCAGAGTTGAGGTTCTGTACGGTTTGCGTAAGACGGCATCAATCAAACTAAACATAGACAAATCTGAGTTTGTGGTTGGTAAATTATGTTACTTCCTAAGCCTGTCCTTGTATGTGGTAATGGACCAGAAGCTTTGATTTGCACCATTGTCTTTCTGCCCTCCTACAGTCTCTCTTCAGGAGTTTAACCATTTGACTTTGTTTCCAAGGTGGTTTCTGTTTTACGGTGACTCTATTGAGTTTTAGTGGTGCAACATTATCCTTAATATCTTTTTTCTTTCTCATTTGTGTATTAAAATTACCCAATAAAAAATCTGATGAGTCTGATTGTTGACTCATGGTTTTGAGGAACGCTTGTTCAAACACCAGTGTGAAGTTCTGCAAGGGTGCTGAATGATCACTGTGTAATGCCATTTTTAAAGATGCAACAAGGGATGTGTTCTGTACAGTTTGATTTGATTTGAATTTATTTCAAATGTGGCAGATAAAAACACATGTGCCCTCAATTGGCAGAACAATAAAATAAAGTAAAAGAATCTCTAAACACATTTGAAAGGAAGAGGGAAGAAGTGAGCACTTATTTAATCCCACCCCTATCATTAAATCATACAACTAAAAAGTACCTGTTTCCTTTTGTTAAATTAAACGTCAATTAATGCAATTTATACCTGAAAATAATATTATTAAAGTTGTCCACTTAAAAGTGCGCAACGTTGAAGTATATACAGTACATAAAATTGTATACCTATATCTTGAATTTCCACTTGGGGATAAGTAAAGTATCTATCTATCTATCTATCTATCTATGTATACACATATGCATACAAGCACATAGGTCCACATGCATTTATACTCATATGCACATTATAGACGTACACACAGCCACATCACCATTTATCATGGAAGTTGCATCATGCCACTGTAGCAACACCAACACCGCAGATGATCAGCCCCACAGTGTGTTAAACAAACAAACACTTGATATCATTTTCAAGTTTCCATGTGATGCAAGAGCTAACATTAAGATGTAAAGGCCAAAAGAGAAATTCCTGCTAATTGTTTTTATTAAATATTTACATCAGTCTTTAGTAGACAACACAAACAACAACCGTACATGTGGATTTCAGCAAGTTGCCGGCTGACATTTATTTTCCATTAGCACATTTAATTGCACCTGTTACTCCAATAACCCCGCCCCAAGAAAGATGGACAGGGACCAAACTGGTGGTGGTGGTGGGAGCTTCACCTCACTGTGTGTTCACTGTGTCCTGTTTGTGTTTCACTAATTCACCGATAGGGTTAAATGCAGAGACCAAATTTCCCTCACGGGATCAAAAAAGTATATATACTTATACTGATGCGCTCTTGCAAAGCAAAATGCTTTGCCCAATTTTTTGTAACGTGACGTAACGACACATGTCGTATCATATCATGTGTTTCCGATGGGGGATCATCGACTGCTTAGCTTGCGTTGTCAACTGCATTCACATAGCTTGCGTAGGCTATGAATCAGGCCATAAGGTTCTTGTTATAACCCATCCGTGGAGCCTGTGCCATTCTCCATGGGCTCAGAACGCCCACAGGAAGCCCTGGCTTGGCTCAGGCCCCAGGTCATCCTCCTCAGACACGGCAGGTTCCGCGCCGCCGCCGACCTGAAGTCGTTCCTCAGGAAGATGTAGAGAACGGGGTCCAACAGACTGTTGAGGCTCAGCAGGCCCCTGCCCAGCTGGAAGGGCATGAAGATGGCTTTCTCCCAGGCACAGACATAGGAATCCCCGTGGAATAGCAGGCCCAGGTACTTAACACACCCGGTGATGTGGTAGGGTCCGAGCACCACGAGGAATATGACCACCAGGAGGGTGAGGAGGCTCTTGATGCGCCTCTTCTCGTTCGAGGCCAGGGCGGTGACGGCCATCAGCGACCGCAGGGTCTTTACGTGGAGGATGAGGATGAATGCCAGAGGAATGACGAAAGAGATCAGCAGGGTTATGAGCCGGTAGGTGATAAAGCCTCCTCCCGAAGGGTATTTCTCAATGCAGAGGGTGTAGTTGGCACGCACTGGGAAGAGCTTGTTGAAGGCGATAAACAACGGGATGGTAATCATCACCCATATGCCCAGCGCAAACCAGCGGGCAAACTTGAGTCGGCTCAGGAAGTGAAATTTCAGTGGGCAGGCGATTGCCAAGTGGCGCTCGAGTGCTATGATGCACATGAAGAAGATTGCTGCGTACATGCTGACGTAGAAACAAAGACTGGTGAACTGGCAGACTCTGGGACCAAATCGCCAGTAGTGGTCATTTTTATAGTAGTCAATCCACAGGGGCAAAGTCAGCAGTTGGATAAGGTCAGCAAGTAACAAGTTAAGCACATACACAGGCAAAACATTTTCTGTTTTGATGAGCTTGTACAATCCAACCAGAGATAAAATGTTCAAGGGAGTGCCGAGACTGAAAAAATATTCCATACAGAACTGGAAGGAAGACTGCATCTTGATTGAAGTCTATCCCGCATGAGTTACCATAACGATGTCCAGTCAGGTTCTCAGAATCTAATGCCATGTTTGATAGACTGGAATAAAAAAAAAACATTCCATGTTAATTCTGAGCAAGTGAGAGCAGTAGCTGCAACTATAGTGATAAAGTTAGGGTGACCTGATTGTGTCCTCTTTTTGGTTTGTGAAAAAGAGGACAGAAGAGAAAACACTGCCTAAAAAGGCTATCTTGAACTAATTTGTGAACGACATAGAGAAACACAATGCAAATTCGCTATAAACACGTTTGAGGCTCTAGAAGAACAATATCCTGGACGACTTTTAAGGTTGAGCTGAGCTGTGTTAAAATATGTTGGAAACTTTGTCAAAATTCACTGAAAACACTTCACACTAATAATATTCAACATAGCGTGAGTTCACTTACTGTGCTGTGCTTTCCTTTAAGGCAGTTGGATGCTGACTTCTTCAAAAAGTTCTAAAATGTTTCCCCACAGTCCAGTGTGTTTAATGACTTGCATGAAATGCAGAAGTACTTTGAATTAGAGACGTTTTTTAGTCCTCATCAGCCATAAAGCCTATGACATCATTGAGGAACACTAAAATTAGGCAACATACTCATCCAATGGAAAGTACGTGCCTGTTACTTATGTTTTTGTATTAGGATAACATGCATATGGTGAATAGATAATTCTATTTCAACTTGATTTGTTTTCTCTTTTCCAGTTTGAGTATTTTGCATAGCTCAGCAGTGAGAGACCACTACAGCAATACATTTCTCAAGGTTGTCAGCTCAGAACTATAAGCAGTTTCTTGAAATAAGCTAACCACCTAAACCACCTAAACTTCATCACACAGCAGAATTGCAGCACTCTAAAAAGCATTTGAGGAAGCTCCACAGAGGGCCCCAGAGAAGAGAATGCAAGTGTATGTTCACTGCTGCTGATATACAGTGTTGGGCAAGTTACTTTAAAATCGTAATGTATTATGTATTACTTATTACTGTCATTTCAAAGTAATTTGTTACATTATAATATTACTGTCTCTGAATTGTAAGGCATTACACTACTATTGCATTACTTTTAAGTTACTTTCACCAAAATATCTAGAAATATGGATTTGGCATTCTAAATGCAGTTTATTACGCTCAATGCAGCTCATTGCTCTTCCAATGGAGGGAGATGTGGTATAGCATAATGACTGAGCTAGGCTTAAGGCTAACAGTAGAATGCAATAGGAGCAGTGCTCGTGATGCAATACAAGGAACAATCATAGTCAGAATTTTGTTAAAAAACGACAAAAGGTCAAAGTCTGGTAAATTGTGATATAAATACTGTAACTTTAAGGCCTAGGCCTCCTCATTAAAATCAACAGAGCCTAAATCAAAGCTTACATAAAGAAATGTCAAGATGGTGGCCTGCTGGCCATTTCGGTGCCCTAAGTGAGTGGCTTTGAGTGAGTGACATTTAAATGATAACTCAAACACCTAAAGTAAAATAAAAAGGCTTATAATTTAAGACCATTACTGTGTGTTTTTAAACATTAATTTCTGAAGAAATGCTGTTTTACTTATAAATGGTGCATTGTCACTTTAAGAACATTGATCTTTACGTTCTCATAATGCCCTTTTGCAAGCTCTTGTTTATTTGAGTTCTTTGATTATTTGATAGCACAATATTAACAATAATATGCACAATGTTAAGTTGTTATAAGCAGCCTTCATTGCTTTGGAAATGGAAGTGTGCAATGACATGTTGCTTCACATTTCTTTTTGCAATTAAAAGTGAATTATGAGCCTGGTAGCCACCTAGCTACCTGAATGGAATGCGTTTCAGTCGACTCGGCATATTATGTGCTTCATGAAATGCTTGGAAAACGAATTATTGAAGACCCACCAATTCCATTCTAGTACTACGTGGTGGAGATTGAGAAAACCCAAAAAAGTATCCAACTTGCATGTAACATGGTGTTAGTGCATTTTGACATTGTAAACGTTATTGAGTGGAACGCCATTTGCAGTAAAGCTACTTTTCATTGGCTATATTTGGGTGACTCCTTTGGTGCCCTACGCAAAGTGCATGATGCGCGTGGTGAGAGTGGTGGCACTGCCAGGCTACATAGGCCTACAACTTTTTTCTGCATTTCTATCCCTTTATTCTCTTTAATTCAAGTTCACAGCACAAAGCTGACATGCACTACTAAGAGCATAGTTTGTGTTTTAACAAGAATCAAAAAGATTAGCTTGGCTCCACTTTAGATGTTTCATTAAATTACTTGTGCTATTTCGCGAGGCATAGAGAGATCTTTCGGTTTCGCACACAAAGTGCACTTACTTAACTATTATGTTCTTCATATCCTTGTCTCTGACAAGCTGAAAATAATGAGGCATAGAGAGATCTTTCGGTTTCGCACACAAAGTGCACTTACTTAACTATTATGTTCTTCATATCCTTGTCTCTGACAAGCTGAAAATAATGAGCGTAGGCTTATGTCTATCCAGCAAATAGAATCCGACTTCGAGTCTGCTGCAGCCACAGCAGTGACGGACTGGGATTAAAAAACGGCCCTGGCATTTTCACCAACCAGTGGCCCACACGGGGACGCGCATGCACGCGCGTGCATGTGCTCGCAACACACAGATATAACTTAACATGCACGGACATAACACGTTTGTAGCCCCATTGGTGATGAACTCTAACTTTAATATGCATAAAGACTGAACCAAGAACATGGATATATCAATGCACAACTCCAAAAAAATGAATGCAATATGAAATATGAAAATGAAAAAAGAATAGCCTAGAATAAATGGATTTTCTATGTAACGTCACGAAAACATGCGTGCGCAAGAGGCAGAAAGCACCATAGAACAGCATAGAGCAGTGCTCTCCATGAAAAGAACAAAATAAGTTTTTGTGCTGAAAACTGCACAATTCGAAATCACGATGGTTAGAGAATGTTCAATATGTTCAATATCCCTAAAGGAATGCATGTCTTCGCCAAAAATGACAAAATATGATGTTAATGCAAATGAATAGCAAACTCTGAAATATAGCCTGAAATGAGATGTTATTATCATTGATCTTAATTAACATCATGCAGTTAACAAGGTGCGAAGGAGCTTGCTCTTCTCCGCAACCCTGTCTATCACGTCATCAGCATCCAAGTTCCGATGCTTTGACTGTATACTTGTTTAGAGGAGACTTTTTCAGACTGTCCCAGTGCGTGGGAGATGTGTCAATTCCGACTGTAGATTTTCAACCGTAGCACCTTCACTGAATTTAAGCAGACATTCTCTTATGTTTCGATGTGCATTTGGGGGCAGTTTATTAGCTTTTATAAGGGGAAAATTCCGAGGATCAAGGCATGATAGATCGGCAATTCCCTGTGCTGAAGGAAGTAGACGCATTCGGTTTTGAAATTCCCAGAAGTCATTGCTTCATGTAGCCTAACTTTTGTAAACCAATAATAAAATAAAAGATACAGGCAGCATATATTGTATTCCAATTTCAAACAATGCACTTTTAAATCATTTGATTGAATAAGGTTACAAAAGAATGTAGACTGATGTAAATATTGAGGGTCATCATGACTGTAGTGTAGAGACTCATGTCTGGTATAAATACTGATCAGTTTCCTACAATGAGGAAGGAAAAGGGAGTTAGAGGTAAATGGCTTATTCGAAGCCTAGTAACACTATTGATGCTTGATAGAGGGCCGAGAGTTAATAGGCTTGTTCGACTTCGGCTGAGTCTGACTTGGTCTGGCTTACTACGTAAACGTGATCTTCAGAGGCTATCCGGGAGGAGCTATAACAGAGGGCAGCTCATCCCGGACAGAAAGGCTACAATCTGCCTGACGTGACTCGCGGGAGATATCTCGGAATGTTGTTTCGCAATAAACACAGCAGAACTTTCATTCTTACTCATTAAAATCAGCATGATGACTGACGAAATAAATTCTTATGATGTAGTTTAAATAAACCACTGTTGTCATACAGTTAACAGGCCTGCATTGTAGCACATAAATTCAATATCAAGTGTTTCCCCTATATGTGTGTCTATCTATTTAGCCAACAGCAGAAAATAACAGAATATCCAAACGTTTTCAGTAGGCTAGCCTACCATTGTTGCAGAAATCACGTATAAGAAGGTATCCCTTCGATTTCTGTTTATTTTCGCATATTCCAACATAAGGAAGCAGCATGAGCCTCCCGTCATAATCGTCATGAGGACATTCCTCCCAAATGGCCCTATCACGTCTTTGAACTGACGTCATGAGGGCGTTTCAGCTCGTGCAGCTCGTGGAAGGCAACTGCAAGATCTGTCTGCAGGCTAAGACTCCCGCGATATTTTAAGGCCATGTGACATGGTGTCACGGTGGTAAGTCCCTCCCCGGCTGACAGAAGTCGGACAGAATTTCTAACCAGTAAGCATTGCGTCCATCCCAGTATGCATTGTGTTCAACCCAGCATGCATCACATCAAGTCAGATCTGCACAGATCTGCCGCAAGTCGAACTCGCCGATTGTAAAATCGTCTTTACGATAAATAGAGCATCACAGTCCCGCCTCTCCTCCGAGAAAGCTTAGTTTCCGGAAGTACATTTCCCATTCATTTCTCCCATTGCCGTTTGGAAAAATCTGTATCTAAAGAGTTTTAGAGCATGTCTTAGGCTAATCAGCTACGGCGTAACTCATAAGCATACAACATATCATTTCGAGTGAAAAAACAAAGAGAAAGTTACAAGGTACAAGACTGTGTACATATTTTCATTTCCGAGCGAAGGAACTACTCATCCCACAAACCACCGCGCCTCACTGAAAAATATATAAAGCAGCACAAAACCAGCGAAATAATTTCCAACCGGGCGACAGCACGCTTAACCCCTTTCCTCCAAACAATGATTTTTATGTAGTTAATAGCAGTTATTTCAGGAGTAATTGTGTAAATAATAGTGTTTTGGTATTGAATGTTATATTTACCATCGTGTATTTTATATCGTGTGTGTGAAAGCGGTTAACGTTAGCAACATTGTGCAGTGCTTCGTATCTGACTGCCATCCTGATGCATGGTCTGGACCACCATATTCAGTTTATTAACTTGCTGTGAATTATTATGACCGCCGCGCAGCGATTCTCGGGACACTGAAAGACCGGGGTACATGAAACTTGGTGGGCATGTAACCCCACATGGATAGCATGGAACCATCGTTTTTCGTTTTGATCTGTAGCCCCCCTGCTGGACTGGACCCCCCGAAAGGAGGGTAGGGCAGACACAGTTTTCTGTGAATATCTCGAAAACCGTAGGGTTTAGGAGGACCATTTTTTTTTGTATGTTGATCTCAAGGGGCCATGTCAACCCATTCCATAACCACTCATTTCATGTATAAGCCCACCTAGTTAAACACAAAAAAGTAAAATGAGGTGTTGTAATTGAAGGTATCTGTGACCTAACATAGTCAAAACTGCACGAAATTGGAATTGTAGGATCATTATGACACCCTCTGTATGCACGCCAAGTTTTGTGGAATTCCGTTTATGGGGGGCCACACAATAAATTAATTTATGTTACTATACACCAACTGGCCTGTAGGTGGCCGGAGACAGTTTTCTGTGAATATCTCGAGAACCGTAGGGCCTAGGAGGTCCACCTGTTTTATGTATGTTGGTCTTAAGGGGGCATGTCAACCCATCCCATTACCACTTATTTCATGTATAGCGCCACCTAGTTAAAAATTAAAAAGCAAAAAATTAGGTGTTTTCATCACAATATCTCTGGCTGACAAGGTCAAAACTGCACGAAATTAAAAGTGTAGGATCATTATAACACCCTCCGAATGCATGCCAAGTTTTGTGTACTTTCGTTCATGGGGGGCCTTACAATAAAATAATTTATGTGTACATTTAGTGACGTACACCAACAAGGATTCCCGGGACACTGAAAGACCGGGGTACACAAAACTTGGTGGGCATGTACCCCACATGGATAGCATGGAACCGTCATTCTTCGTTTTGATCTGTAGCCCCCTGCTGGACTGGACCCCCGAAAGGAGGGTAGGGCAGACACAGTTCTCTGTGAATATCTTGAGAACTGTAGGGCCTAGGATGACCAATTTTTTCCGTATGTTTGCCTCCAGGGGTCATGTTAACCCATTCCATGTGCACACATGTGCATAAACAGATACACACGCACACACACATACATTTACAGTAATCATCGTTATGACACATACTCACACAGTAGACATATGTACGCATGCATGCACATGCACAAACACACATACGCAGGCAAACACACAAGCACGCACATACACACACACACACACACCCACACACATAAACATAAATTTGTACACGCACACATGCACATAATTCAAAAATTTTCCCGTCATCTACTCCCTGAATTTTTGGTCATTGATGATACCGGGACACCCAACCACCGGGTACATGAAATTTGGTGGTATGTAGCCCCTAGACTTTTCTGGGAAAAATTTTATTTCGCACCGGGGACCACCACCAGCCCCGGGCTGGAGCCCCCCCGAACATAAAAAAAAAAAAAGTTTTTTCCTAAATAACTACCTGAACCATGGCACTGAGGATGAAGAATCTTTTTTATGGTGTGTTGGTCTCAAGGGCCCACATCAACCTGGCTCATAATCACTCATTTGTGATTTGCACCCCCCCCCCGGTAAAAAATGAAAATGCAATATTATTCTGCTTTAATTGCCCCTATCTTCAGTTAAGATGTTCAGAACTGCACCAAATTGTATGTGTATGATTGACCTGGCATTCTCTGGGGGTATGCCAAGTTTACTAGAATTTCATCCATGGGGGTCTAAAAAAATTAGGTTATGTGTACATTTAGTGACTGTACACTCATTGGCCTGTAAATGGTGGTGCACACATATACACATGCACACACACAGGCACCCACATACTATCGGTATTAGAACGGCCGATACATAATTACAAATTCAGTAGGATTAAAAGAAAGCCAAAATAAATATTCATCATCATCATCATGGCTGCATTTTCAGTATTGGCGATAAGTAGTCGTTTGTCCACTAGATGGCGCATCGTTGCAGTGAGGCGTAATTTTGTTGGAAGTTAAAAGTGGGTTGGAAAAAAACAATGGGCGCTTCCTACAAGGATTGTAATTTACCGGCCACATCTAATAAGGATAGGGCGATGTTCACATGAAGTGTAATTCCCATTTCTTCTTGAAGCCAAAATAAATCTGAGGATGTTTATCGGACATGCTTGGTTTTTTACTGCAATACGTTAATCTTGTAATATCAATAAAAAGTATTAGGGCCACATGAAGGAAACAAATATTTTTGCCATGACGAGATTAAACTCAACATGTCGACTTTAAAGTTAAGCCATGTCAACAAACTTCGACATTTAGAGAATAAAGTTGAAATGTAATATCAACTTTAATCTTGGCGATATCGACTTTAATGTCGCCATGTCGACATTAAACTCAACATTTCGAGAATAAAGTTGAAATATCATGTCGACTTTAATCTCGGCGATGTCGACATTAAACTCAACATTTTGAGAATAAAGTTAGTTTGGAGAGAGAACGACCCTCGGGGCGATTGAAAGGGAGGACGAATGAAACAATGCAACAAGTGCAACAATGATTCAGAGTGTTCGAGTGCAACAATGATTAGACATAGGCCTATATCATGTGGACAAAACATAGAACATATTAACCTCGTTGCTCAGCCAAATACTTTGCTGTTAGGTCCTTATCACGGAGTTACAGGCGATAAATCGATGGTCAAAAGTAGCCTAAAGGTCATAGCGGTTTATTTATTTATTGTAGGCCTATTATTAAAGTGTTGTTCTAAACATTTAGTTGTTGCATCTGAATGTTCAACTTCATGCTTATGCACTAGAGGCATACTAGGCTCTCCCAATCCTAGACTTTCCACGTTGCTTGTTTGTAATGGGCCTTAAAACAGCCCATTGCTGAATGTCTATGGAGGGACCGAATGAAACTGTCCTCCCGACCACCCCATGTAGGCTAGTAGCCTACTTGCACACATATGCACACAAAGTGCATAAATGAAGTGCATGCACACATATTCTCTCACGGGATCAAAATAGTATATATGCTTAAGCTATAGGCCTACCTGTGTTTCTAGCCTCCTATAGGCTACGTGTTGCAGGTGAGACATGGAAAAGCAGTTTTAGAAAAATGAGTTTTGCCAAGGATACAAGGATACAAGGAAGTTTATTGTCACATGCATATAGTTACTGGAAGTAAGAAATGCAGTGAAATTATGTCTGGTGTCAGCCTATTTGTGCATTAATGGGGTAAAAAGTGCAGTAGAAGAGGGGTTTAGTAGATTAAGTGGCAAGGGCTGCATAAAAAAGGTGGGGAGGATTGGGATTGGGTGGAGGGCACCAACAAGGAGCACCCAAAGCAACAGGGGCAGGAAAAACTCCCTTACCAAGGAAGAAACCTTGGGCAGATCCACGGCTCAAGGGGCTAACCCAACTGCCAGGGGTCTTGGTGTGTGTGTGTTGGGGGATGACAGGGGAGATGGGATAGTGTGCTGTGTGTGTGGGGGGAGAGGGCAGTGTGCAATATGTGTGTTGGAGAATGTTCCTCATGAGACAATGTGCTGTGTATGTAGGGGGGGGGGGGGCAGGGACTTACTATTGCAAGCAGAGTACTGTATGTAATGTATGTGAGTGATGACAGTGAAGATGTGTGTGTGGGGCGGGAGGGAGTGGAGCAGTGACTGTGTGTGTGTGTGTGTGTGTGTGTGTGTGTGTGTGGGGTAGGTGGGGGCAGTGTGCTGTAAGTATGTAGAGGATGTGTGTTGGAGAAGATCCTGAAGACAATGTGCTGTGTATGTGGGGGGGGGGGGGGCAGTGTGCAGCAAGTATGTAGAGGAGGCTTACTGTAGCAAGCAGTGTGCTGTATGTATGTGAAGTGATGACAGTGATGATGTAAGTGTGTGTGTTGTGGGGGGTCAGGGACTTACTATTGCAAGCAGAGTACTGTATGTAATGTATGTGAGTGATGACAGTGAAGATGTGTGTGTGGGCGGGAGGGGAGTGGAGCAGTGACTGTGTGTGTGTGTGTGTAGTGTGTGTGTGTGTGTGTGGGTAGGTGGGGGCAGTGTGCTGTAAGTATGTAGAGGATGTGTGTTGGAGAAGATCCTGAAGACAATGTGCTGTGTATGTGGGGGCAGTGTGCAGCAAGTATGTAGAGGAGGCTTACTGTAGCAAGCAGTGTGCTGTATGTATGTGAAGTGATGACAGTGATGATGTAAGTGTGTGTGTTGGGGATGGGGGTGGAGTGGGGGGTGGGGGGGCAGAAAGGCTAGGCAATCAAGGACATGGGTAGATGGAGGAGAAATCAAAAATAATAAATAAAAAGTGTGCAAAAGTTGGAGAAAGTCAGATATGTGTGTGTGTGTGTGTGTGTGTGTGTGTGTGTTTTTTTGGCGTGTGATGAAATAAGAAAATAAATAAAAGGTCTGTAGCATAGGGGAGAGGGATGTAAAAGTGCTAAAAGTCTTGTAGGTGTGTGTGGGTGTGTGTGTGTGTGGGGGTCATGAGTGCTGAGGAGTGAATGAGTGCAAAGTCAGTATAGTGTGAGTTCAGAGTTGGGAAATGTTTGAGAGTGCTGAGGAGTGAATGTGTGCAAAGTCAGTATAGTGTGAGTTCAGAGTTCGGATGGCCTGGGGATAAAAACTTCTCCTGAGTCTCTCAGTTCTGGCTTTGTGACTACATAGGCGTCTTCTTGATTGCAGCGGTAGGAATAATCCATTGTTAGGATGAGAAGAGTCCTTCAGAATCTTTTGGGCTCTTAGGAGTACTCTTCTGGAATAGATATCTTGTAGAGCAGGGAGTTGAGTTCTTATAGTACGTTCAGCTGAGCGCACTACTCTCTGCAGAGTACTACAATCTCTAACTGTGGAGTTCCCATACCAGGTGATGATGCTACCAGTTAGAACACTCTCAACCGCTGAAGTGTAGAAGGCCTTCATGATGGATGAATGTTATCCTATGGATGGCCATGTTATCCTATGGAGAGTGACGCCCGTGGGTCATCAAGGGCAGTTATTTGGATGTGCAGTAGCCTTAACCACGTAAAACAGAGTGAAATAACATTTTGTATAGAAACATTATATCATTGGATACATATATTTTTCTAGCTATTTAGCCTAAACGGCATAGTATTTCCATAACCGCGAGATAGCACTTCACGATGACGGCAATGATAGTTAACAGACAAGACGCAATCTATCTGAATATCTGCAATCTATCTGAAATAACACCTATTTTAAGCCCATTTTTCATGTAACATATTGTGTATTAGTGTAGGCTACATAGCTTAAACTGTGAGGCTATGTTTAAACAGTAGGGCCTATTGCGAGTTTAATGTCAGCATGTCGACTTTAAAGTCGACACGTCGAGATTAAAGTAGAAATTGATATTTCAACTTTATTCTCGAAATGTCGAGTTTAATGTCGACATGGCGACTTTAAAGTCGACACGTCGAGATTAAAGTCGACATTAAATTTCAACTTTATTCTCGAAATGTCGAGTTTAATGTCGACATGTCGACTTTAAAGTCAACATGTCGAGTTTAATCTCGCCATGGCAAAAATATTTTTTCTCTTCATGTGTGGCCCTAATACTCCGTCATACAATAAGGACCTAGGTAATGTTACCGTTAGCGTTAGTTGAGTGATGGAGGCATTTGATTGATTGCATTTGTAGAAAACTATAAATGCGGTTATACCAAGCAAATTGATAGCAGCACTGTTTGTATCTTTCGACTGTCATTTATTGCACGTGCTACAAAATCATTCTGTGCAATGGAAGATTTACCAACGTTACACCGGTCTGATACAGTTTTGCCTATACATGCGTGAGACTGAGACGCCTGTTTATTTTGTTTTAAAGTCGTGCATGGTGTGAGAGGGGAATCGATGTGCTTTGATTACAGCTTGGTAGTTGTAGTCTTGTGAAATTAAAAAAGCACGTGTGTGTGAAGTATCCAAACAATGACACCTTCATTTCATTATGGCTGCTTTAGCAACACACCTTAAGCTACTGTGTAGTGGGTCCCATCTAGAAGTGGCTACTTCATTCGCGCTTTCCTTGACTCATGGAGCTGCTTGAATGTTATTACAATTTTTAAGGCCACGATATGGCAGTTTAAGTCCGCTTGATACTGTAAGGCGTAAGCCATTGGTTTCCAAAGGAGATTTTATTTTTGTGTAGCCAGCATAGCCTATTGACAATTTATGTTGTAAATAGGCCTGCCTTATAATCCTACCTGTAGCTTAGGGAAGCTAACAGCTTTCTATTAGGATCTAGTTTGTTAGTTACCGTTTTGTCATAACTCCCTGATGCATTTTTGCATTTAGAATAGCCAGAGCGTGTATATCTCAATCGGAAAATTAAACAATATCGGTGCCTATGGACTAGGCTGGGTGAACCCAGCCTGATCTGCCCGCTATTTATTTTTGATTTCTTAAAAGATTGAGCTTGGTCTGATGAAAGCCAGACTAGCCATGGACCTCAGTTACACAATGCAAGGGAACATGAATCAGCCTATATTTTGCACGAACAATAACGGACAAAAGCTCTTCAACTTTGGCCCGTTAAAATGTGTATGAACAGTCTAGCGGCGCATTTCATCAAGGCCCATTTGGACATGTCAGTTATTTGCACCACTGGTTAGATGTAAAACAGCATTTCGTTTCAGACTAGGCTACTGTTACTTAATTTGTGCATTAACAATAACGTTTCAGACTACTGTTACTTAATTTGTGCATTGACAATAAAGTATTACATGAACTAAAGATGACTAAAATCTTATGTAGAAGAAGAAACATTCACAAAAAATCCATCCATCCAAAAATGACCTTTGTTTTTGATAGCTGTTGAAAACGGCATGGAACTGACAGAGATGTTTTTGTTTATAAATACACAAAAAATAGAGTAATAGAGTAATTTTGCTTTTCCCAAATACAATGTAGCCTACAGGTGTAAGTGACCTTTCATCAATCCAGTTGCAATGGATGAACTGTGATGAACTGCCCTACTTTTGTTGTTTAGAGATTTTAAAGGTTTTATAACAATGCTACATCTTCTTTGGCTATTCTACAATCTATTCACCTTTTCAGCACCAGTAGGCTACTTTCTGTGCCGCCGCACACACACACTCAGGCATGCCAAACAAGCATACACAAAAGTTTCAAGAGTGGGGGATGGAGTAAAATATGGAGACAAATTGAAGTGTGATTTATTTTCGCGGAACGGATGTACAGGACTGAGCGGCGGTCATATTTTGTACCGCTATGCGGTACATCTAGTTACACAAAATGTTCATTAAATGTACAAAGAAGTATTTCTAGGTTAATGATTGATGATATGGCTCGTACAGTATGAAGGCTACAGTAGCCTAGCTAATGTTAACTAGCATTACCAACCTCCCAGCAAAACTCACCACACAACTTTTGATAGGTTTGATAGGTCTTGTCCCTCATGCTGGCCCATACAAAACCCACAAGCTGACCCTCGACACACAACAGTCAATAATGTGACCCGATTTAAACTGGTTTTCATCCCTTTGGACACTTTGATTTCGTCCTTGAAACTGAAATATTCACGGGGGCATGGACGGTTTGCTAACCATTTTACTGCAGTGTCTACCCGGTGGTAGCATCCAGCTTTGCTATCAGCTAGCTAGCTAGTTCAAAAGTTTTAAGTTCTTAATGGGGATATATAGGGCTTTTTATGCCTCGACTAAGTTGATGTTTCATATAAACAACAATTCATGTTCATAGAAACAACAAGGTCACTAAAACATAATAGATTTCATACCTGTATTGCAGCATGTAGGCTAATGTTAGCAGCATTATAATGTCATTCTAATGTCTGAAAGGCTAATGATTAGCCTATCGGCCACCTGAAAAGTTAAGTGTTCAAACTAGCATTTGCAGTGTTCTATTTGATGGTGTATTGGCCCTGACTAAGTTCGTGTGATATATAAACCACAATCCTTGTTGATACAAGTACCAATGTTCATCTAGAAAGTGTTTATTCACATTAAGATTTTCGCCATAGGCAGTAAAAGACTCCGCCATCTTTGTCAATAATTTTCGCTGATAAAGTTTCAAACTATGACCTTAACGGCATTTCCACCAATCAGAGGCATCACTGTGGGATTGTGGGATTGTTCAGGATTGTGGATGATGAAGTACTTATCCAAGACATCGCGAATAAAATACATTTATCTCAAAACGAGGTTAGTGCCCCGTGAACTTTTGGCGTCTATATGAGCATACACAATCGCTTAGTACAGCCGTAGCTGGTTTTGAGTCTACCATGTGCAGTTAAGTTTTTTATGGCTAATACCCGAATTGTTAATGGAGAAATTGCATTGAATTCTTCCTTCCGGAAACTCCTGTGGGCGGGACTGTGATGCTCTATGGGACGCGCAAACCCGACAAGCATGCCGCTCTGTGATTGGCCGGCCCAAACGGCCCACGAGGGGCCACGGCCCTTCTGGCATCTGCCCAAATGCCAGACCGTCCAGTCCGTCACTGAGCCACAGTCATCTTCAACTAGTATCAGGAGATAACGTTCTACTATTATGCACAAATTTTTCTTCTCTGTTGTTCTCGCGGTGGTGTTTGCGAATATGTATCAAAACAAAACACCACTTAATTTCGGGTTAAAATGCATTGTAACGCGCGTTACTGAAGTTTGTACCGAGTAAAATATTACCCAATTTTTTTAGTAATGCCTTATATTACCGCGTTACTGCAAACAGCAATATATTGCAGTAATTACATTACTTTTGTAATGCATTACTCCCAACACTGCTGATATAATATTAGCTTAGATTCAACGTTATTCTCAGTGTGCAGAGTACAAGTACAGAGCAAATGACATGCAGTTAGCTGTATGCAGTATGCAGTTAATATCACAGCTGAGTAATCAAAACCAATTGGCATGACATTAGGGGGTTAACTGTTAAGTCACTCCCCCCTGTCTATAAACACCACACCAAAATTCCAACACGATGGAGCCTCAATACTTCACTCATAAAAGACCCAGACTTCACAACACTAATAAGGCACGAGTGGGCATTCTATCTAAAGATGAATGACTTTCCAGACATCTCACCCTCACTGTTATGGGAAGCTGGGA
This sequence comes from Alosa alosa, assembly GCF_017589495.1. Lineage (NCBI taxonomy): Eukaryota > Metazoa > Chordata > Actinopteri > Clupeiformes > Clupeidae > Alosa > Alosa alosa. The sequence continues at coordinate 26,523,107 of NC_063206.1, read as the reverse complement.
AGGCATTTATCAGGGGTAAAATCATTTCATATTCTTCATACAGGAAAAAACAGCAACAACAATTGGAAAATACAATAGAACAGAAAAATCAAACATCTAGCAAACAAACTATCAAGCAATCCCAGCGAACCAAAACAGACTGAATTAAAAGATACATAAAATACATTACAAAAAACTACATTTCTCATTCAACAATTGTAATACAATGACTTTCAGTACAGCAATAAAGCAAACAATAAATATCTGCCAAACCTACTTCAACATAAAAAAGAAAAACTCAATCATCTAGGGAGACTATCAATCAATCAGAGACACTACAGGAACGATAACTCAAAATCCAAAAAATATAAACAGCATTTTCCAGAACTTCTACAGTGACCTTTACTCGTCTCCTCACCAACCTACACACTCTGACAGCGAAGCTTTATTTTAAAATTTGGATCTCCCTAAATTAACCACAGAACAAGCAGCATTCCTAGACGCACCTCTCACCCTCAGCGAACTGACTTCAGCTTTAAATAAGATGCCCAATAACAAATCTCCTGGACCATAATGGACTACCAGCCGAATTCTACCGACATTTTTGGGACATAATCACTATTCCATAGAGTAATTATAGAGATTAAAGCCACTTCGACCATACCCACACATATGAATACTGTCGCCATGACACTACTGTTAAAACCTAAGATTCCACTCTACCCTCTAGCTATCGTCTTTCACTAATCAACACAGATCTGTAAATTATAACTAAAGAATTAGCTACCAGAATAGAGACAGTCACCCCCACACTCATTCACCCAGATCAGACAGGCTTTATCAACAGACTTGCCACAGACAATGTACAGACAATGTACAAAGACTCCTTTACAAAGACTCCCTTTAATCTTATTAATATAACGCAACAAACCCAACAGAAAACTATCATCATTTAACTTGACGCAGAAAAAGCTTTTGATAAAGTAAACTGGCTCTTTTTATTCAACAACTTTACATCAATTTAGGTTTGGAGAGTCGTTCATATTATATGATTGAGGGGCCCTATTAAGACAACATAGCCTATGTTATTTGACTGTATATATATATATATATATAAGTATATATACTCTTTTGATCCCGTGAGGGAAATTTGGTCTCTGCATCCCAATCCGTGAATCACACTCAGCACACAGTGAGGTGAAGTACACACTAATCCCGGCGCAGTGAGCTGCCTGAACCAACAGCGGCGCTCGGGGAGCAGTGAGGGATTAGGTGCCTTGCTCAAGGGCACTTCAGCCGTGCCTACTGGTCGGGATTCGAACTGGCAACCCTCCGGTTACAAGTCCGAAGGGCTAACCAGTAGGCCATGGCTGCCCTAACTGAGGGGCCCTATTCCGATATCAGGGCTGGAGAACATAGTAGTGACTTCACGCAGAGACTTAGGCTTCAGGGATCCCTAAACACTTGGCCCCCTGGGCCCGCCTGTAATCCATCCCTGCTCATTAGCTTGTTTAGAACTATTGAACCGTTTTGGAAATTCTGGTGTGTGATATTCCATAGATAACCTTATTCAAGTTTGAATAGCCTAAATTATTGGGATAAAAAAGCTGATTTACAAAGTGATTCCATGCCTCCTTGAAAAAGTTTATATATATATATATATATATATATATATATATATATATGAAAAAAATTAAGGGAACACTTTAATCATACACTGGATCGGTACTCTGACACTGTTTGGTTCTGAGCACAACTAAAACTTTTGAGGTGAGTGTTTTATTGAACTGTCAGACATTCTGTGAATGTAGTTTGAGAGTGGCGAAAAGGGTGGAAGGTTTCAAAAAATGTGTTTTAACTATTGTGGAAAACTGTAAGTGTTCCCTTAATTTTTTGGAGCAGTGCATATACCTCGTTTTGGAAGTCGGTTTGGGTTAAAGCATCTGCTTTATGAATAAAAGTAAATGTTAATGGTTTTGCGTCTCTGTGTGTGTGTGTGTGTGTGTGTGTGAGAGAGAGAGAGAGAGAGAGAGAGAGAGAGAGAGAGAGAGAGAGAGATTTTAAAACATACTTTATTCCAGTTTTACAAAACCAAAACCAGGTCAATCAATCACTCTTTGTCATCACAAAGTAGAGATATGAAATAGATAATAAAACCATTTTTATAAAAGATGGCTAAAATGCAATTAATTTTCAATCACAGTGCAAAGTGCTTGTTTGGTACACCACACCTCCTCAAAGGTTTCCATATTTTGCATTAACTTATAAAACCGGAAGTCAACCAAAACTCTGGCTTTAACCAGGGCAGGAAACAGAACAACAACATTAGTTCCTGGTAGGTTCTCCACCTTATTCCTTCTTGTGATATAAATAGCCATTTTGGCTTGCCCCAGGATAAAATTCAGAAGTTTGCATACATTTTGTCTTTTCTTGACATATTTAAAACCAAGGACAAACATCTCTGTGGAGAACTCTTCACTGAAAGCACAAAATAAACCTTGTAGCATGCAAAACAAAGGTGTTAACCTTAAACAAAGTGCAAAAGCATGAAAGACAGTTTCCCTTTGATAACAGAAAGGACATTCCTGACTAGCATTTGTGTTTATCACTGAAACAAAAGCATTGACAGCAACTGCTCCATGAAGAATTCGCCACTGTAAGTCACCCACTCTCTTAGCCAATGGTGTGTGTGAGAGAGAGAGAGAGAGAGAGAGAGAGATAGCACCCATGCACATGACTGGGGTGAAAATAGCCAACTGAATGGGCAGCAAGCACTACATTACACATTTTGCTCCCCAAAATAACCTGCTTTCAGGTACACCCTTGTGCATTTGTTTGTACATTGTGCACAGGCAGCATGCTGTTTAGTGTATTACAGAAGTACGTCATCTAGATGAATGGGTACCCAGCCACCTGTAATAATCCAAACAGTGGGACATGGCCAACAACGTTTCTGGGGAAGATTTGCACTCATCAAACCCAAATACCTGATTCAGAACACACATTCGTATTAGTGGAAGGTGCCAACCCTGAGTTCCATATCAATGTTTGCATGTTCACACATTTGGCACTTTAAAGACTGCCTGGGAAGAGGAGCTCATAGTATTTGAATGTGCTTCATTTTTCAATCAGAGTTGTAATTTAAATGCTTACAAGGTGTTGAAACACCGCTTGGCAGATATTTTCGGGCCCTGGCTCGACAGACGGATTTCCGTACTATGCGTTCTTTCGTGCGTCGTCTCAGCCCAGGGCATGGCTCCAAACTCCATGTAAAGTGTGTAGCTGTCCAAAATCCAATCTCCCGATCAATATCAAAGCTTTCAGATATGGGAGGAAAATGAAGTCTAAAAGCCCCTCACAGTGAGGTTACTCATAAAGCACTGTGGATGTCAGGGGAAGATGCATTTCCATTTTAAGGAGCATCCCCTTCCCCTTCAGTGGCAACTGTGATGCTCAGCACTAGGCGCCCCAACGACAGTGAATGTGAGTTATAAATAGATTACATCTAATCTCAGGACTTTATTATATCAGCTGTCTAATGTCTTAGAATATAATAAAGGATCGTGCCCTTGTTACAGCAAAGAAGTCCCCTTTGCCTTCAAACACTTTGGTAGCATACCCTTTAATTGAATCAGAGCTCATTAAAGCATAGTTGTGGAAGATGTTATACAATTGTTATGCGTGCACCTCCTGTTTTAAATTGACTCAGTGCAGGTGAACTTAGTTTGACACCGTGGTTCCTGTGATTAATATTTTGCTGGGCAAGGATGCTGGATGAATTCTCAGGGTTGGTCTTCTGGAGGCCCCATCTGCAGGGAGTGTGTCTGCAGCTTCTATGTGCTGTGAAAGAGCCATGCACTAGTGTTGATGCATGAGTACGCCATGTACCAGTGGGGTTTGGAAATCATGGTGCAGGACACAAAGAAATGCGCTTGCACAAGGAAATTCTGGAGGAATCATTTATTTTAAAGGCTCCCTGAAACAAAAAAAGAGAGTGAACCTGTAGGAAGTCTTTCTCTAATCAAATAGGTAGCAGTGCTGAACCTATGTTCTTGGGAGCATGAGATTGTAATGGTCTCATACTGTAGATGAACAAGAGGTAGAATTCTGTTGAAATATTACTTTTAAAGTAGCCTGGCTAACCTCATTGAGATGGGGTCTGGGAACTAGACATTCATTTTCTCGTATTTGAAACGTGGTTTACGAATGCCTAGAGCCGTTGATTGGGCGCTACGAATGTCTATCAAATGCGTCTGTACGTAGCTCATAATGGCCAGAAATGGGCATTATTTTAATTATATGTATTTTAAATACATATCTAATTACTTTTAGCTTTTTTTTTGTAATTAGTATTATGCAGGATTGGAAAAAATCAAATGTACTTTGTAACAAAATATGTTGAGGGGTTGTATTTCAAATACTTGTGAAAAATCTGTCATTTTTTTCTCAAATAAACAGTAAACACGTAAACACGTACAGCAGCCAAAAAAACTTACAACACGTAAACACATGCAGCAGCCAAAAAACTATGCAAGACTATTATTTATTGACTTCAGTTCATCTTTTAACTGTATGCAGAAACATATATTAGATAAAAGACTATGTGATATTAACACAAATAGTTTTCTTGTGCAGTGGATAAAAGAATTCCTTACAGATCGACCACAAAGAGTACAGTAGTGTTCAGTGGCATTACCTCTGAGACAGTGATCCTAAATACTGGCGCGCCTCAAGGCTGCGTTCTCTCACCTGTCTTGTTTTCCTTGTACACCAATGAAATGCATATTATGAACTCTACCTGTCACTTGTATAAGTATGCTGATGATATGGTTGTGGTTGGTCTAATGCAGGCATGGAATACAATCAACCAATCCGCATATTTTAAGTAAGGGATAATGTATTGTCTGCAGGTAATTATCAGAAACTAAGTCCTGACAGGGAGAACAGAACCCCGACGCGCATATGCTTATCATAGTCCGGGAGCCAAAGGCCAGCATCTTGGTGAACCTGGTTTTGTCGGTTAAAGTTTTTTTCTTTGCTGTTTCTTGTTGCGTAGGGGGTTACTCAATAAGAATAGGGAGGGTGCCCGGTGATATCCATTGGACAATTCCCAATATTCAGCTCTAATTGAAACTCTTCTAAACGTGCATCTCGCCTGTTATTGGCTGGAACACTGTTATGTTTTGTGGTGCAGGCTGCACCAGTTTGTTTTTGTTGCCGTTTGCGGAGCCTGGGCTGTTAAAGAGACCGCATTTTTTCACAATGTGTTCAGGGGACAGGCAGCTAGCGGATAATGAGGAGATGTTTGCTGTATGTGCATGTGTTTTTGCACCTGTAAATAATTCTGTATATTGGGACAACTTACAGGATGTTATTCTGTTTGTCCCCTGTGTTGCGAGTCATGTACAGTGTATGTAGGCAATAGGCATGCATTTCTAGCACAAAAAGGGAAATGCAATGAGTTAACAATTGTTTGCGGTCAGAGAAACATCTGTCTGTCCATCAGCTATTTATTCTTCATAACTCAGCTTTTACTAACCTCACTTTGTCCATCACCTATTTATTTGACAAAACTCAGGGTTTTACACGTGAGTTGTCCTCATGCTGAAAACGTGAGCATAGCCTACAAAATGGACTAACGCGTTAGGCTACTAAGTAACACGTTACTGACATCACTGGTCACAGGAGATTTTATTTGGGTCATCAACACACTTTATGTTGTCTAATAGGCCTAACTTATACCATTTAGCCAGGAAAGCTATCAGTTTTCTATTAGGATATAGTTTGTTTACCACAGTCAATTTTGTGCAATTTTGCATTTAGAATAGCTCTGAAACTGGGGGGCGAACATGTCGCACAGGGGACAGCCTGGACATCTCACTCGCAAAATGAAACATTTCTGTGGGGCGCCTGCCATGGACCTCGCAGTTGCAAAATGCAAGGGACATCAGCCTATTTGCACGAATCTTTTGACTATTGCGCAAAAGCCAAAAGTCACAATATCAATACACAACCTTGGTACGGCCTACAAACTAACGTTTAACTCCAGAGGAAACTTTCACAAATAAAGAAACCTCCACAAATAGGCTACAATATAATAACTTGAGTTACTTGCTATGTTTACATAGGAATTGACGGTGTTATGGATCCATTTGTCTGCAACGCAACGTAGCCTACAACATCACTCTATAGAAATACAGGAACAGCTTACTATGCTGAAGAGTGACGACTGCGTAGCATGCAAGAATACCCCCAAGAAAAGTTTGAGAACCTGTGGCCTAAAACAATATGGTTGCATGCAGGTTGCATGTTAGATCAGAGGTGGGTCCCCAGAAAAAAAGTTTGGGAAACACTGATCTAGGCGATGTAGGCCTAAGCACAGCTCAGTTTTAAGAAATGCTTAAAACCGAAAGACCATGTCGAATTTTGCTACAATTTATTTCAAAACCGGATTACTCTGGAACAGCTAACTATAAACGGGAATGCATTATACCTTTGTGTTCGGTAAGGTCTGCTGTTTATTCTGATATATGGTTTGTCATGTGTTGTGTGAAGAGTGTGTAGACCTACGATATTCCACCGAGACAAATGGATGTGGAGATGGGCGCAGAGAATAATTATTAAATCTCTTGAAGTTATTTTTCTCGTGAACTGTTTATCACAGCAAATAGTGGCACCATTTAAAAACTGAGAAAAGGCTCTTTCACATGACACATGTGTGATGAGTAGCCTACTTCTCGAGGACTTCAACAGAGGAGAATGGGTGAATTTGGACGCACTTCATATGCCTTGTAGTGAAGTAAAGCTGAAGCGCTGCGCCATGCTGCGCAAGAGACTGCGGCTCACTGGTAGTTATTATACATATCAGCGCTATTTACCCTTATAGGCTACTGCACATTACAAGAGATTATCCGCATCACTAAAGTGAGAAATGATTTAACTCTTTGTGTAGCGCATGTGAGCGACTTTTCCCCCATTTCAACCTGAATATTGGTGGGGACATTTCAGTTGTAATTTGACATTGGTGTGGACACGTCCTTCGGTCCCCACGCAAATCTACGCCCCTGCTTTATTATGACCGCCGCGCAGCGAAGATTTTTTTTTTCTTTTTCTTTTTTTTTTTTTTTTTTTCGCATGGCCAATTTTCCGTCAAGGATTCCCGGGACACTGAAAGACCGGGGTGCACGAATCTTGGTGGGAATGTAGCCCCACAAGGATAGCATGGAACAATTGTTTTTCGTTTTGATCTGTAGCCCCCCCCCCCTCCCCGTTGGACTGGACCCCCGAAAGGAGGGTAGGGCGGACACAGTTTTCTGTGAATATCTCGAGAACCGTAGTGTTTAGGAGGAGCACCTTTTTTTTGTATGTTGATCTTAAGGGGCCATGTCAACCCATTCTATAACCACTCATTTCATGTATAGCGCCACCTAGTTAAAAACGAAAAAGTAAAAATGAGGTGCTGTAATCGCAGGTATCTGTGACCTAAAATTTCGTGGAATTCCGTTCATGGGGGCCATATAATAAATTAATTTATGTTACTGTACACAGCCGGACACAGTTTTCTGTGAATAACAAGAAAATTAAGCAAAGTAAGATCCCTGATTGATTTGCCAAGACATCAGCTGCTCCAGCCTCAGATTTTGCGCAGATCTTAAATTGGGGTAAATATTCTGCAGAATATACATTCACTCTACTGCTCAGTGTTATTCAGGCTGTGTCACTTTGTAGTATTGACAGTTCAACGGCTACTTTCGTTTCAGTGTGTTTCCTTGGATCACAGTGAGGTGAAGCACACACTAATCCCGGTGCAGTGAGCTGCCTGCAACCACAGCGGCGCTCGGGGAGCAGTGAGGGGTTAGGTGCCTTGCTCAAGGGCACTTCAGCCGTGGCCCACTGGTCGGGGCTCGAACTGACAACCCTCCGGTTACAAGTCCAGAGTGCTAACCAGTGGGCCACGGCTGCCCAAGTAAACTGGTTGGTGTGTGTTGTTCCACCAGTAGTTTGCTTTGTTACAGTTGATTCCACTTTTGCAAAGCCTGCTTCTTGTCAGTTCAATCATTAGTTGTTTATTGATATGGGACGCTGATTCATTTATTTTACCAGATCTACTTCATAGGACCCCAAATATACAGAATTACTTGACCTCTGCCAGCCAATCAGAAAATAGTATGTCTCTTGGGGATATGTTTTCAATAAAATGACTAGTTTCTTTTAAAAGTTAGTATACCATGATTATTGTGAGTGTATTTTTGTATTTTCAAATGACTAATTACTTGTATTTTAAAGAAATACATTTTTCACATCAGTATTTTGTATTTTATTTAGTTATATTTTATGAGCCAGTATTTGTAGTTTGTAACAAAATAGTTTTTGATGTATTTGTGCCCACCTCTGATAACGGCTTCGGTGTGTCGTCATCGTCTTGATGCCCTTCCTCCGTTCTGTGATTGGTTCCTTTGTTGAAGTGAAAACGAAGTCCATAGAATCCAGGCTGCCTAGCAGTGTGAATAAAATTGTGAGCGAAAGGCAGGCATGGGAAAACCCAGGCTACTTTTAAAGAGGAATATAACTTCTTTGAGACATATTCTCTTAGCTCTCATGTTCAGTAAAGACAGTGTATTCTATAAAATGATTAATCTATTACTGCACAGAGCAGTAGTTACCTTGTCAAAAGGTCTTACATAACACATATTGAGGGATCCAGCAAATTACCAACAATTAGAAAAGCTGAAAAAGTCTAGAGTTTCTGAACTGAAGTTATGATACTCTTATTTGAAAAAACAAAAGGGTTGGCCTTGGTTAATTAAAAGCTATGCTATTTGACTAAACTCCAGGGAAAATTCAATTTGCTGCTGTTTGCTGATGTGCTCATAAAATTGCTTTTTGACCAATGATTAGAAGTTGAACTAAAAATAATTTCCCTTTCTAATGCAGTCACTGTTTTTTATGTGTATATACACATCAATTCATATAGAGCTGTAATTTAAGCCATTCTTGCTATAGAAGGGGACACATTTTATATTCCCATTCATTTCCTGGAGTAGAAGCTATGTGTACAAGCTGTATGTGTTAGATATCTGCAATGCATACAGTCCCATTCTTCATGTTTGATTAGGTTAAATGTACAGTACCATTATCTTTTCATTGACTCTAGTCTCCATTCTTGTCTAAATATAGCACATTTTAAAGGGTGCTGGAACAGAGTATGGTTCAGCCTCATTGAAAATATGTCAAATTAGCTTGATATGCTGATTAATGAATAAATACTGTAAGTGGATGAACAAGTGAAAGTGAGCAGACGCTAATAAAAATTACAAGAACAGGCTCAAGACTCAAAATTGCTGCATTGATGTTGACAGGTGTACCTTCTAAAGTTTTATCTATAGTCAGTTTCAAAAACACTTTAGTGGTGAACCAGTTGCACAATATATATATATATATAAAATCATCAATAGTAATTATACATTATAATTACTAATGATGATTTTCTAAACTCCTATTACAAGTGTCACATACTGCCTCTGTCAAGGAGATTTCAAGCACCAAAGAACATGTCTCCAGAAGGCTTTGAGCGATTTAAGCGTTAAGTTAATGGGTCATGTGTGGGGCTTTTTTCCCTGTGTTTTCAAACGTGTCACAGAGGTGAAAGGCATGGCACCTTTAACTCGGCCATCTGGCATGCTCCACAATACAGGCAAGCGTGGCCCATATGAAGAATTTCACTGGAGAACCACTGAGTAGCATCTGTTCTCAATGCAAACGCCCTGGGTCCTTCACACGACATGACAAATTACACTGGGCGCTTCACATTTAATTATTCACATGAACGCTTACCTTCTTGGAGCACCTCGGCTCGCAAAAGATTGAAATTAGACAGCAGTTTTGTGTGTGTGTGTGTGCCACATAAAAAAACAGCCTGGAAACAAGGTGTTTTACTTCTTTCATTTCAACTTGAAAGCTTGTGGGTCTGTCTTTTTGAAGATTAGAATCAGTGAAATCAGTGCATTTTATTGTAAATTTGCCAAATTGAATGAGCTGAATCATTGTGCCATTCTGGCATGGGCGTCATCAGATCAGGAAAGATATGTAAATAGGATCCCTTCCATTCTCACTGATATGGCAGAGATTATATCACTAAGCTTCAATTTTGAACCAAATCAATTCGAAACTACATGTAAATACAAGGCCATTTATTCAGCAGCTGCTCTGAGCGTGCTGCTGCCATCATCTTGTGTTTCTCTGTGCTGCGAGGGTCTCTCTTCTTCAGCTTTGGATCCAGCTGTATCCTTAGGTCATAGAGTTATGTACAAATACATAATTGCTTAATACATGTTGTATCTGTATGGCATGTGAATTAATCATATCAATAAGAATGAAACAATACTGAGGGGACAGCTTGTCTGTAAATATTTTATGGAAGAGATTAAAGGCTGAGCTATTCTGACACCACACAAGCTGGTTGATATTAAATGATGGCCGAGTAACAAACAAACAAAAAAACAAAAAACATTAAGTTTAGGTAATAAGAATGTTTTCCTTCCAAGTTATTCAACCTAGAACGGTTCTGTTGAGGGGCTGTACCACAGTGCTTCCCAAACAAATGAATTAAAGAGAAGTAGAAAATGATTTATTCATGTTCAGGAGAGCTGAGTGACATGCATAATTAGTTCTGGTGATAAAATATGACTAGAAACAAAAGGGAATTTGTTTAAACTTGCATTTGGGTACCTTTCATTTCTTGAAAACAACAGTTTCTAATAGCAACAATAGCCACTGACAAAAAAGGTAACTCCCAGTGCAAATGCTGCAATGAAAGCATGTTAGAGGAGCTCCAAATTGAAGACAGATAGTCAACAGGTATAAAAGAACTCAAAGAAACAACAGGCCAATTCAGTAACTGTCAGAGACTATACAGTTTTTTTTCTGATTGCTTACTGATTGATACTACTATTGGCTACTTTTGTAAAATTCTGATTGCTTAGACGCTACTTTTGCAACTATTGTCTACTTTTGTAAAACTCTGATTGCTTAGACGCTACTTTTGCAACTATTGCCTACTTTTGTAAAAAGCACACAAACCACAAAACCCCACACCAAAACCAGACAATTATTTTAAAAAATGCCTTGCAAAGGCACTCAATTCTTGCAAAAACTCTTCAAAACCTTTGAAATTGTGTTTTCAATTCACAATCATCATGTGAATAAGCACACAAAGAAAAACACCAACTACAGTGATAGTATAAATGGAAAAGCAAAACACTTTGCTTCTTTTCCAGGACATACTGTATGAGTTTGCATACGTAGCTTTGTCACATACTGTATATGTGGTACTATAAGCATGCATACACACAGGTGTTCAAATATAGGCACCGTGGAATGGCCCTGGTCCTCCTTCCCTCCTCTTATTTATACCCCTCGTACCCTCTCTCCAATGCGGTCTACACTGTCATCCAGACCACATGCCTACCTGTGTCTTAGGGCGCTTTCATACCTATTTTAGTCCGAATTAAAAAATTAACCGGTGTAGAGTTCCATTGGAGTTGGAGCCACGACCTTCTTCCAGGCGGTTTAGGTTTTGTTCTGAAACAGAGAGCAATTGCTGCTTTCACATAATACCCAATGGAACCGATCTTTGGGGGAAACACTCCACCTTCTGATTCAAGAGCCAGGAATGAAAGCACCCTTATTTATAGTGCTCAAACTCTGGTTGCTGAGTAAACTCAATACCGTAAAGTGTCTTAAAATGTATCAATGTGGGAAAATAATTGACAAAGTACTGTATATATTATATATTGTATAGACAACAATGTGTACAGTTCTGTGTTATTAAATTGTAAACTGAGTATAAAGCAGTAAATGTGGTTTCAGTTTGGCAAACTTGGTGAATGAATCGGCTTCAAATGTTAATTATAATTGTGCTTCAAGAATCACTGTTAGTGTTTAAGCATTTAGAAAAAACTGTGGGATTTATTTTGGATATTTATTATACTGTATAGGCTATGCCAACATTTAGATTTAACAATAAGTAAATAATGTTCCCCGTGGGGTAGGCTTAGACAGAGTGCATCTGTAATTCTGAATCATCTTTATACATATCCCATTAAGACATTCCAAATCTGTGTTTTTTTTTTCAGGGTTTGACAGTAGTTCACCCCAGACACTTTCAGCCCATAGGAGGGAAGCACAATCCCCAGAGAGGAATCCCAACAGACAAGAGCACAAGTCTAGAAGCCTCGAAGAGCACTAACCATTTCAGAATATGGTAAAACTGGTGTGTAGGTATTACCAAGTCAGTTTGGGTTAAAACAGAAGGAAGGATAAGCAAGATTAACATAATATGGATATGATGTCTGTTTGGTGCTCACATCCTTCTTTTGCACTCAAAAACTATTTCAATCAAAATGTTACTCATTTCATTCATCATTCATGCTTCTCATAGTGGTGTTTCCTCAATCATTTTTAGTTAAGCAACACTGTTGTTTTAATGTCACTTTGACTCCTAGTCATTGTTTTTCTTCATCTACACATCATGCCTTTCATAAAACCTGATAACAATCTTTGCTTTTGTTCCCGGTTTGAATATTTGTGGAGTAAAATTACCAATCCCTGCGTAAAAATAAATTGTCACACCCTGTGGCCAAATGTTATCAACATTTGACAGCTATTGTAAACCATAGCTATCTACACATTAAACAGACAGGCTCAGTCCATACACTATTGGACTGACTATTGCACTATTGTGACTATTGGATTCGTTTGAAAACTCATAATAAATGCAAATCAAGTTGATCTACCGCATCTCTAAAATGATCCTCCATGTGAATGATTTTATCCCACAGCTGATACATGCAGAAGTAAAAAAGGGGCATTTCCACAACTTCATTTGAAAACGATGACTATGAATACCATGGTTTGCCATTTCCTTTTTTCCTTCAGAGGTGCCAGGCACAGCTGTGCTAAAGCCAAGCTCTATTTTTCTTGTATGACTACCGCCCAACAAAACATCCTCCGTTTTTCAACCAGGACACTTTTCTTTTCTTCTTCCTGATTTGTTCACTTGTGTTTTCCCCACACAAACTCACATATGAATCAGTGCCTTTCAGTGAAGGGTTCCCAGGCAAATAAGGGACTGCTGTCTGACATGTTGACATCCACAAAGGTCATGGGTCTCTATCCCGTGGTGCAAATCCAACCCAACACATGCATCTGACGGACTGCAAGTCACTTTGGATGACATACTTCGCTAAAGAACTCAGTGCGGCGGTGCAACCCGTATACAGTACTGTATGTAATACTGTATGACGCCCTGGGAAGTGAACGGGTAGGGCGGTGTGCGTCACAGATGCATTGTGTGAGGCCCTCCTGCGTGAGGGTGACAGCTGGCTCCGAGCTCTGTGTCTCGCTGCCAGTATGGTCACCTCTGTGAGCTCCTGTTCAGCAATGCACCAGTGTGGTCACCTTTGTTAGGCTGTTCATTTTCTAAAATAACAGATTGCTTGTAATCCTGCCACAGGGGAGAGACTAGCTTTTCTGTAGGGAAGTTGGCAGATGCCTGGCTTGACTCAACCCTCCCTTTAAAGTTAAAGGGGAATTTATTGTTCTTTTTCCCCTGCCAATGCAGAATCATGACCATATGCAGCGTTAAGGTTACAGGGGTCTGCAAGACTTCCCTGAAAGAGGTTGGCTATTTTTCCTTACCAAGTGGTCGATTAGGCCGGCTTGGTCATTACGTTTTATCCCCCTGCATAGTTCCTTTGTTTTGTTTGTGTTGTTGATTTGACTGACTAGTTTAGTGGATATTGAGCAGACACAGTATTTAATTCAATTTGGTCTGTTTCTGATACAGTTCTGGAAGTGCTGTGTTCCAGCAGAACCTCTACTGAAACTTCTGGTTGGAACTCTTTCCTTGTTGAAAACTGGGAGCTGTTCCAAACGAGCGGTTACAAAAAAACGGAAAATCTATTTTGTGTCCACTCCATATTAACACACTCCACATAATTGAAATAACAGGAAACTGATCCAGTAAGTGTTCTATAGGCCAAGGTGAGAGATTTCATTTTTATTCTGGCCATTATAGGGAGCCAATGAAGAGTAACTAGGAGAGGAGTTACATGTGTCCTCTTTGGCTGGTTAAAGACCAGGTGTGCTGCAGCATTATGAATCAGTTGTAACAATCTTACTACACAAGCAGGCAGGCCAGCTAACAGTGGCTACATGCTCAGAGAACTTAAGTTGGTAATTGTGACATCCAAGTTACATGCCGATCTAGTTGGGGTCAGTGAAGATCTTGACCCCAACTAGTCCCCATCTTGTCTGACTCGACATTGAATTCTGCCTCAACTAATGAACTCTGCCTCCATTACTGAAACTGCCTCAACTGACCACTGAACTCTCTCTGTCCTTGCATAATCTGCTATGCAATGGTTTTCTTGCCATGATGCCATTATTTTAAAGCTTGGCTTTTAATGTGTTGTTTTTTAAACATAAAATCACAGTCTATACTATGTCAGATTACCAGGGAGGATACAACCTAGTTCATTGTTATAAAACTCATTTTCTGTTGACTGTTATTCATTTCACTTATTTTTACTCACAGAAGCCATTTCAGTATGAGTTTTGGTCTCGTCATCCAGACTTTATCTGACAGGAAACATACTTTCCTCTTTCAGGAAAAGACATTTTTTTCTATCCATAACTTATAATAACTTATAACAACTCAATCATGTACTGTAGCACAGGTAGAATGGCATAACATCAGTCAAATATAACAACTTAATCATGTACTGTAGCACAGGTAGAATGGCATAACATCAGTCAAATAAACATAAACATATAGACTAATAGCCTACATACAGTACAGCATGTAGGAGCACAAGGGTTTCTATTAGACTGGCATTACTATGCTGAAGGTGTGAGCAGAGACAAGGTCTGGGCAGAATGCCATGTCTGTCTACAAGGCAAATACTCAGACAGCTTCCCTAAGCAAAGTCTTTGGGCTCCTCCTTCTCTGTATTAGAGTATATGTCCTCCATTACAATAAAGCATGAGCCTTGTATATTAGGGGCACTTTATGCTTTGAAGGCGGCATAGCCTCCTCACAACAGAAGTCCACTGACACTATATCTGAAAATCTCTATTTGCTTCAGATGGAGTAAGATGACATGAATTCAGATGGAGTCCATGTACAGTATACTGTATGTAAACCCATATCTAAAACACAGAAACATTCAACCGCCTGACCATGCATTTGCAGAGTAGTGATAAGAACAGATGTCACAATCCATGTGTCATAACCACTAAGGGTTAAAATGATCTGTAAAAGGATTTTTAGCTACAAATTCATCTGATTCAAGGATCCGCATACTTTTATCCTTCAGAATGTTTAAAGTCTTGTCTCAAGTCAAGTCAAGTCTGGTTGTATATAACTGATAAGCACTAGAGCAGTGCCGCTGCTGGCCATTTGGGTGCCCTAAAGCAGAACTGCTTTGTGGTCAAGTGTCACGTGACGGTGTGTTGAGGCAAGGATTGCCTCGTCGGCTGTTTTTACTTTATAAATGAAACAAAACTTGATACGCCATGTGACTACTAGGCTATGTGACACCTCACGGTGCGTTGAGACAAGGATAATTGTCCCACCACTTGGCGGCCATATTGCACTTCAGGATATCAGGTATCTATTTCGGGTAGAACTGCGTGTGCCCAATGCTTCAAGAATCATGACACGCCAACCTCGCTCCAGCTGCTAGATCACAACACATGATTGGCACAATGTACTCACAACATACCACATGATTGGTACGATGTATTCACATGTCAACTTTTGGCAGCGGAAGGGGCGGAATATGTGTAGACGACTGTCATGTTTGTGTTACAAACTAACCCCATACATTTCTATAAGATTCGTTGAGTGCTGTCTCCTCATTAGAAAGTCTCTGGTTTTACTTAATAAATTAAACGGAACTTGAAGAAAGAAATACCGAGGACATTATCTTGGTGTCCTCTATTGTGCGGCCATGCATGTTTATAAATGGTCAGTAGCCTAGTGGGAACCGGATACCTCTGAAATCTCATCTAGCCTTATCTCATCTAGCCTCATCTAGCCTCCGAAATCTATCTAGCCTTCATGATTTCCTTTAAAAAGTTTCTTATATCAAAAAGGATCAATTATTCAATTAATTATTCAATTCAATTAATCAATTATTATTTATTAACAATGACAAAGCAGCTGGAACCTGCCTCTCTCCCCCCTCTCTCCTCTCGTGCGCGCTCAAGAAATGGAGTAGCACAATTACAGTAGATCTGCTGCATAGTCAGGGTGTAGTGGTAAAATAAGAGGTGGGTAAACTATGAATTCTGTGATCATGGTAAGGTGGACTGCGCCATGCGGTATCAGATTTTTAAAAAGGCATTCAGAACATGTTTGATGATGGTAGAGATTATTGTCCAATGCTTATAACAATTAACCTGACTCAGCCATTTTCTCTGCATGTCCATCTGGGAACTTTCCGATGGAGAACTTTTGGGAAGGGGCAGAAATACTGGTTAGCTGATTGGATAAACCATGTGTCTATCACCACCTATGTTGGTTATTCGACGGGCCAACTCAACCAATTAGATGAACGAAGTGTTCTTCTAATGCCTTCGTGTTACATAAAATTAAGTTATGGTAACGTCTGAAGAAAGTATATTCCTCCATTATGAACTGGAATCGGCCGTGGAGGATGTCTGTGTCGTTCATTCCTCCCAGCTGCATGGCTGAGACTTATAGCTTCACAGCTTCCCCAGGAATACTTTCTAATTTCATCTGTGAATGCCGACATGTTGTTCGTTGCGTCACACCTAAACCCGCCTCAAAACCAATGCTGATTGGCCGTTCGTTTGGTGAACTGCTCCAAATTTTCTCTATGGGAAAGATGCCAGACTGATCTGCGAGTGGAAACCTGAAGCTCGCGAGATCAGGATGGTCTCACGAGGCTATATAACAATACCAGTGGTATTAAATGGTTCCTAGAGTGTTGATGAATGTACATATTGTGAATGTGGATAAAACAGTGTGATTTTTAAATGTTAAAAGTTGCAATTGGTGAATTAACTCTTTTGGGAGGTGGATAAACTCTATTTCTGAAATTTCAGAGGTGGGTAAACTGTGTTTACTTGCGTTTAGGCTCCACTACATCCCTGTGCATGGAGTGGAGATTGAGAGGACCCATATATCACGCATGTAACATGCTGTTGCATTTTGACATTGTAAACGTTCAGAACAATGAAAAGCAGTTTGAAGTAAAGCTATGGTACTTATATTTGTTGGTTGAATGTTGGTGCCCTAAGCACAGTGCAGAGCTCTTTGGTGTTAT
The DNA here is from genome assembly GCF_017589495.1 of Alosa alosa. Lineage (NCBI taxonomy): Eukaryota > Metazoa > Chordata > Actinopteri > Clupeiformes > Clupeidae > Alosa > Alosa alosa. The sequence continues at coordinate 26,505,774 of NC_063206.1, read as the reverse complement.
ACTGCAGTCATAAACAGAACAAAGAACCATATTTATTTTTCAACAAACATAAGCCTACCAGCAAGATCATCTGTTCTGTTGGTCTGTGGAAAATTGTCAACAAGTTAATGAATTGCAATGAATGATTTAAATCATCATATGTCTTAACTAGATGTACCGCCGAGCAGTACAAAATATGACCGCCGCCCAGTCCAGCACATTTTTTCCACAAAAATAAATCACGCCTATATGATTCTAACTGTCTCACTAAATTGCATTATCCACACTCAATTCTCACTGGTATCTGCTAGACAACAAGTACCAAAACATGATTAGTTCATAGATTTCACATGTAAAATTCCTTTTATACAACCCCACCCCCATCTTGCCTGTTCATAATTTTGAGAAATTCTTGAATTGTGTGCATGTGTGCATGTACATGTTTATGTTTATGTGTGTGGGTGTGTGTGTGTGTGTGTGTGTCTGTGTGTGTGTGTGCGTGCTTGTGTGCTTGCCTGCGTATGTGTGTTTGTGCATGTGCATGCATGCATACATATGTCTACTGTGTGAGTATGTGTCATATGTATGATTACTGTGAATGTATGTGTGTGCGTGTGTATCTGTTTATGCACATGTGTGCACATGGAATGGGTTAACATGACCCCTGGAGGCAAACATATACGGAAAAATTGGTCATCCTAGGCCCCACGGTTCTCAAGATATTCACAGAAAACTGTGTCTGCCCTACCCTCCTTCGGGGTCCAGTACAGCAGGGGACTACAGATCAAAAAAAAAAACGATGGTTCCATGCTATCCATGTGGGGTTACATGCCCACCAAGTTTCGTGGTACCCCGGCCTTTCAGTGTCCCGGAATCCTTGTTGGTGTACGGTCACTAAATGTACACATAAATTATTTTATTGTAAGGCCCCCATGAACGAAAGTTCACAAACTTGGCATGCATTTGAGGGTGTCATAATGATCCTACAATTTCAATTTCGTGCAGTTTTGACCATGTCAGCCAGAGATATTGTGATGAAAAACACCTAATTTTTGCTTTTTAATTTTTAACTAGGTGGCGCTTATACATGAAATAAGTGGTAATGGATGGGTTGACATGCCCCCTTAAGACCAACATACAAAAAAGGTGGACCTCCTAGGCCCTACGGTTCTCCAGATATTCACAGAAAACTGTCTCCGCCACCTACAGGCCAGTTGGTGTATAGTAACATAAATTAATTTATTGTGTGGCCCCCCATGAACGGAATTCCACCTAAACATGGCGTGCATTCAAAGGGTGTCATAATGATCCTACAATTCCAATTTCCTGCAGTTTTGACTATGTTAGGGTCACAGATACCTGCGATTACAACACCTCATTTTACTTTTTGTGTTTAACTAGGTGGCTATACATGAAATGAGTGGTTATGGAATGGGTTGACATGGCCTCTGAGATCAAAACATACAAAAAAAAATTGGTCATCCTAAACCCACACGGTTCTCAAGATATTCACAGAAAACTGTGTCTGCCCTACCCTCCTTCCGGGGTTCCAGTCCAGCGGGGCTACAGATCAAAATAAAAACGATGGTTCCATGCTATCCATGTGGGGTTACATGCCCACCAAGTTTTATGTTACCCGGCCTTTCAGTGTCCCGGAATCCTTGTTGGTGTAATGTCACTAAATGTACACATAAATTATTTTATTGTAAGGCCCCCATGAACGAAAGTTCACAAAACTTGGCATGCATTTGAGGGTGTCATAATGATCCTACAATTTCAATTTCGTGCAGTTTTGACCATGTCAGCCAGAGATATTGTGATGAAAACACCTAATTTTTTTGCTTTTTAATTTTTTAACTAGGTGGCTATACATGAAATAAGTGGTAATGGGATGGGTTGACATGCCCCTTAAGACCAACATACAAAAAGGTGGACCTCCTAGGCCCTACGGTTCTCCAGATATTCACAGAAAACTGTCTCCGCCACCTACAGGCCAGTTGGTGTATAGTAACATAAATTAATTTATTGTGTGGCCCCCATGAACGGAATTCCACGAAAACATGGCGTGCATTCAAAGGGGTGTCATAATGATCCTACAATTCCAATTTCCTGCAGTTTTGACTATGTTGGGTCACAGATACCTGCGATTACAACACCTCATTTTTACTTTTTGTGTTTAACTAGGTGGCTATACATGAAATGAGTGGTTATGGAATGGGTTGACATGGCCTCTTGAGATCAACATACAAAAAAAAATGGTCCTCCTAAACCTTATGGTTCTCGAGATATTCACAGAAAACTGTGTCTGCCCTACCCTCCTTTCAGGGGGTTCAGTCCAGCGGGGGGGGGCTACAGATCAAAACGAAAAACGATGGTTCCATGCTATCCATGTGGGGTTACATGCCCACCAAGTTTCGTCTACTCCGGTCTTTCAGTGTCCCGGGAATCCTTGACGGAAATTTGGACATCGAAAAAAAAAAAAAAAAAAAAAAAAAAAAAAACATCTGACTAAACCTATATGACCGCCGCTTCGCTGCACGGCGTTCATAATTATTAATGGTGAAATTGTTTGTGGTCTGACTTCTTAAAAGGGCAAAACGCAAGTGAACCAGACACCTTCGGAGACCAAGGTTGTCAGCTGTGTCTTCTGAGCCCTGCTTGACTCAACCACACCTCCAGCTAGCCAGGCTACAGCTTGCGTGTGTGCAATGTGCATGCTTGTGTGTGTGTGTGTGTGTGTGTGTGTGTGTGTGTGTGTGTGTGTGTGTGTGTGTGTGTGTGTGTGTATGTGTGTGCGTGGTATAAAGCTTTTTGAAATCCAAGGACAGCAGGTGAGACACAGCAGGTACCATGGCACTTTACCAGCATCTAGGACAGCAGATAATTTCTGGCCGGCAAAAGGCCCCCCCCAGCTCCCTGCAACCCCACGCTCCCACCCCTCGGCCCCCACACAGCCGGCTCTCTGGGCGAAGGTTAGTGACTGAGACCTGGACACTGCCAGAGGGAAAACACTTTTTAATGTAAACCAACTTGCCTATAAATGACGCCAAGAGGTAATTAATCATCCATTGACAGTGAGAGCAGAGGGTGTCTGGCAGTGAACTGAATGTGGAGCCAAAACCTCATCATGGTGATTAAGACAGAGAGATGGGATTATTACGACATAGGTAAAGTAGTCCAGAGTGGGGCTAGTACTGGTCAACATCAGGGTCAAAAATTATTATGGTCTGAGCCTTGCTTTACAGTACATTTACCGCTGCCGCTGACTGATGTGATCCCCGCCTAACGCAACGCTCCATTCTTATTCCATTTGACAATATTCTTTAATTCCAAAACACTACTGCGAAATTTGTCCCATCTCAATGTGAAGGCCACATTAACTCTGCATAGGTGAGACAAGTGGCATCAACATAAATCAGGTCTAACACCTCAGGACATTTATTGTCACCCTGAGTCTTTAAATTAAAGAGGCTTTCCAAATCCAATATGTGTACACCAGATAGCAAATATTAATTTAGGCTCCCCGTGAAATATTCTTTTAGACTTTCCCTAAAGACACAACCATCCAGCTATTTGGGGGGAATTGATCACCATTTCCAACAACTTAATCGTTCCTCTGGGGCTGAGCCTATATCTCGGCAGGAGGACATGTAGGACAAGTCCATTCATAAGACCACATGCTGAGGTACGTAGGAAGTACTCTGAGGCTTCCAAAACTCATGGGGGGCATGGCTTGTTTAATTACACTTACAGACAGTATGCATACACACATTTTACATTGGGCATAATTTGTTACTTTTAAAAGTTTTATCCAACAGTGTTTTTCTTTTTTTCAGTCGATCAGGTTAGGAAAATATAGGAGGTGGGTAGATTTCTACCACACATAAACTGGACCTCTGTCACCCACGATAAAAAAGGTATTTGAATGCATAGCATCAACAGCAATTACCCTGGTGTCAACATAGTTTCTAATATGTGCAGAGGATGCAAATACTTTCTAACAGCCTCCTTATAACACATAAATGGATCAGGTTTGGTAGGTATATGAGTGAACATTTAAAGACAAAAACATATGCATGTTAGCCTTCACGTAGAAGTTCTTAATGGCAGTTCCAACTAATATCTCCAAATGTATTCTCTGTGTGTGTAGCTGTGTGCGCAGAACTCACGATTTAGCCCCTGTCACGTCATGTCTCTCTGTTATCAGTGAAGTCATGCTAATCATTATTGACATACTGTCATGCTGACAGTGATAGCGAGGATGTGCCTGAAACTAAACAATTTAAATTGGGCAGGCGAGAGCCGGAATGTAAATCAGGCAACTTTTGGAAGTAACACAGAATAACACAGAGTGTTCAAGCACAGGTGTTTCCACCACTGCTGTTTGACTCCCACGTCATCTTATGCTCTCTGCATTAACCACATTTCCAGGAATATGAAGAGTGAGTGAACCCATGGTACAATTATTACAGTGGGAATCGATGCTCATGTGCAGCAGCAGCTTATCATTTTAATGTTTAAAATGCTTTGTACCAAAGTGGCAAACTACAACGACTGCTCCTCTGTGAATATTGGCGTTTTCTGTTGGGGGGCGTAGTGATTGCTCTGCCACATCTACAATGAAATTGTCTTAAAGGCAGATCAATAGCAGTTTAACGGCACTAAGCTATCGGCAGCTCGCACTATGGGCAAGTCAGAGAAATAAATGGAAAAGTCATGCGGCTCACATCCTACTTCCAACCAAGCCAGTTAACTAAAATATGGCATTAGCCTACATTAAATATGTATCTATAGTTACAGCAGGGGGTTATTTATCAGTTGTAATGTGTGCAATGGTTGGAGGGGGTTTCTGTAAGAAATATAAATTAAATTGACACATTATCTAGTGCTTTGAGAGCTGTGTGAGATTACTCTGAGCCAACATTCATGTCCAAGAGCTGATTCCCTTTACTTAACATGCAATATTTCATACTGATGTCTTTAGTAAGACAGCTGTTTTCTTCAGTACCCAATAAAGAGTAGTGGATTACTTTTTTATCATAATGTTTTTTTCATTGCCTTGCTCTATTCTAGTGTAGACTGGTGTATAGGCCTATTTACCTAAGAGTTTTTGCTTGTTGAGTCCCTGTGTTATTAGTCTGAGAAATTGAAGAAATATGTTTGGAATTCTACTCTTTAGTTTGTAGATCACCCCTGTCACAGCAAATCAATTGCACAGAATCTGACCTGGCAAGACAAACATATTAACAATTTGAAATTGTGAATTAGAGGCCCAAAGAAGGGAAATCCATTTATGTACTGTAAAGCCTGTCAGTTTGATCCCTTCCTTCAATAACGATCGTAAATTATTTAAATCTTCAGAGAAGCTACCTACCATTTAAAGGTGCTAATTCAATTAAACCCATTCTTGGAGGTCGCTCATTTGTGAAAGCAATATGTGATAGGTTTAAATGCTAATTAAACATCACATACATCATTCCTTACGTCGGCTTTTAGCTTTACTGCCAGGATAAATGTTGGGTCCGCTGAGGCATGCTGACACAAAAAGATACCCCCAATCCATCTAATGTAGGCACTCCTACCACTTACAGCTTCTTTTCACCCTGCTGGGGCCTTAAGAAGTTTCTTGTGATCAAGTGCTCCGGAGTAATCCAGAAAAAAAAATCAATACTGTGTTTTATATCTGATCCATGTTAAAGGCAGCCATCCTATAAACAAGGGAACAATAATTATGAGGCTTAACCCTGGTAAATCAATGGTTTCTCATTATCTCAATCTGCACCCAGCCGTCCTAAAAATCTCGTGCATCACTTCAAAGCTGGAATGTCTATTTACTTTTCATCGAGCTCTTTAGCCAACAAATGTTGATAAGGTTCAATTACATTTCTGGGCTGAACGGCTTGATTACCTTTCTATGACATGGACATAAATAACAGTGCTATGTCTTCAGTTTAAAATGAGGGCACATAAAGCTATACAAAACACTCATTCACTTCTACTTGCTCTGTGGAGTGGGTACATTTGTTTTGAGTCTGTGATCAAGAAGCGCATGGGTAAAAGTCGATGCAAACCCAACCCCCAACTCCCCCACCGACTTTGTATGGTCTGGCCTGTTACATGTATGGTGCTGCTGACCCAGATGCATGTGAGATGATGATTCTCAATCAAATTCAAATTCACTTCCTTCCTGCACATCGTTTTTTTTTTTTTATTTTTTTTTTTAATGGAAGTAAAAATGCAGTCAGCATTGAGACCCTTTCGTTCACATGGGGTGCAGACATCAAAAGCCCTGTCTGTCTGCCTGCATGTCTGCCAAGTCCTCTATGGGAATGCTCCCTCAGCTGCGGGTGTTAGAGTGTGGTTCGTATTAGTCTCCTCTTTATCTGATGGAAAGTAAGACCCTCTGTAAGAACACTACAAAAGTTGAGCATATGGTATACTTCCTTATCGAGCCCCCATATAGCAGCACATAAGTTCTCCATGCTATCGTACATGAAGTCCATGCCACTTGTGCTCACAGATAAGGCAGCTGCTGCATGTTACCGGTTACTGGAGTCCTGACCTGTGTGGTCTGCATTTACGGCCCAGAGAGAGGTAAGGTCAGAGTACTGAGAGGCCACAATCTAGACATCGGAGATACAGTACATGTATCAGATTTGAAAAATACAGATGCAAAGAAGAACACAACATACATTTAGGGTCAGGTTAAAGGCATCCAATGAAGTTTTGGGTTCTGGGCTCCCCCTAGAGCAGGGGTTCTCAATGTTTTTGTTTCCAAGGACCCCTTTTGGGGGAGAAAATATTCAGAGGACCCCCTCATAACCGTAACAATTAAGCATGTAATTTGTATTCTCTGAAGTTGTGGACAGGTCCACTATCCCATGCAGATGTGCAACTTCGTCTTTTGTCAGTTTTGGATTTTGTATCACTTGACAACCTGGACTGACTTAAACATTTCTACACATTCATCAGCAAGCTGGCTAACAAATAAGCCAAGCTAAGCAGTAGAAGGAATGGTTTTATGGGTGAAAAGGGGCATCATCTGTAGATATTAATTTTTAAAATGATAAAACTCAAATTTATAATTTCAAGCAAATTATTTTGCGGACCCCTTGGCTATTGGTCGCGGCACTGCCCTAGAGTCACAAAGTATTTATATTTTACCTTGCTGTTGTAAATACTTCTAATGGCTTGAGCCTTTCCCCCCCAGACAGAAGAACTAGTAACAGGCAAAGACAATCTCCAAAGAGCCATACTGTATCTACTGACCAGGTAATGTTTTACTATACTCGTGAGATGCCACCAGGGCCACCGATAGCCAAATTGCATTGTTTCTCCGTTTGCGGGGTACTGGCAGCTACGTATGACAGGTACACAATTTTCACTGATACAAGTTCTTTTACCATCAAAATTACTTTGAAGATTTAAGTTGCATATGATGCTTTTAAGTGACATTAAGTTCAAATGTGTGTCCCAGTATAACAAGTTGCACAAGTATATTACATACATATCTTTCACTTGGCACAGTCTGAACGTCCACACAGAAGTATCTTAACAACAAGTTCATGCTAGAACTCTAATTTAAATGGTCCACTGTAAAGTGCCTGTGAGATTGTTCTGTATATGGGCCAGTGGCACAAGTCGATAAAGTGTAAAAGCAGGAGACCTCAGAGTGCATTTCTCAAGCGAAAGGTAGATAAACATGCACTGGGGGAAAATTAACTACCTTTCCCTTGAAGGATAAGAGCGTCTCATTAGATGGCTGTTAGAGAGGAGAAAAATTGGATGCGAAGAGAAGGGAGATGAGAAGGGAAGCCATTTCCCTCCCCAGCTTTCTCTCTCTCTCTCTCTCTCTCTCTCTCTCTTTTCCTCCTCTGCTCACTGAAGCTGAATGACTGAAGCGCCTCTGCCATTGCCTCCACCACAGTGGCATCGGGCTCAATGTTGTGCTAGCAGACATCAATCCTGTTAATCGTGAAGGGGGTCTTGAGGATGTTTGTGCTGTGCAGTTTAGAACATCTCACTCCGAGCAACTTTTTTTTTTTTTTTTAAGAAAAAAAAGGACAGCAGCACTGGCTTTTTTTTACACCCCCCAGTGCTGGAAGCCATGCAGCTGCCTACTTTGACTGAACATTCGTCAGTGATGGGTGAGAGAAAGTAGAATGGAAATATCCCCATTTTGCGCTCCATTTGCGGCACTCAATATCTGTGGGTTCTGAAAACATTTGAGATTTTTCACACGGTAATTCTGTTATTCTTTGTGAAATACATCACAACTTATCAGAATTTAAGAGTAAATATTTAACTGTACAACCATAGGTTATAACATTCATGTTTATGCTGTGCTACCATGTCACAAGTCAATCATCACACACTCTGATTCATATTACAGTTTCCATTGCCCATGAAGGCCTGGAGCTATCCTTTCATCTTGCGAATACATGAAAAAAAAAATTCTCATGTCCTCTTCTAGACCCTGCTTTTGAACACAAGGATACCACCTGCAGTTTCCTGTTTTTCTTTTTGTTTCCTGGAGACAGTTCCCAGTTCCCTGTGTATTGTGAACAGGTAAAGCCTATGATTTATACTCACAGTCTGTGAGAAACATGAAAGCACTTAGTGCAATTGTGCCTAAAAGCTCAGTTGGTTCCAGTTTGTCCGTGTCAGGGGAAACCATATCAAAGTTCTGATGAAAAAGAGACCAAACATACCCTTTTACTGTGCACTATGAGTAGCAATGTGGACACACATGGATTTGCTGATTTGTATGCTGGGACAGTAAGACAGAAGTATTGCACAGATGTGTGTGTACGCTACATGGTCAGAGGGACAGTCTATCCAAAACATATTTTATAAGTCTGTTTTTGTGATGGTCTGACTCCATGAGATTGTTCACATCACAAGAAGGCCAGCAAATGTTCTACCACCATGTCAGTTATCAATTTGATTGTGTGACAGTTTAAACGGGCATTCTTTTAGGCACTTAATAAGACAAGCAACCCCCTTTTGCTGCACGTCACGACTCCATGAAACTGATATCAGTCTAAATCCAGACATGCGGTGGCCATAGCCAAATTGCATTTAAGATCAAGTTCCAAATAAAGTGTCGGCCCAGCCAGGTTATGCTTGCGCACAGTGCTTTGTAGCGTTGAGATGGCATTCTTAGATCTAATGCACTTTCATATGATAAAGTATAAGTATATACTCTTAAGCCTTGGTGAGGCAAAATGGGACACAATATACAGTGATGATAATTTTAAATAACACGTGCAGTAATATAGATGGTAAATGTACACCCAGGGGTTATCTGTATATATACTGTAGTACATTTACATGCTGGAGTTACAACATATGGATGGTATGGATTTTCACCCAGGAGGGAGCATCTGTGATGCTATAATTGGTTAATGGTATGACTTTGAAGTCTTGAACAATGTAGACAAGAGTTAATCATGAATAGGTAACTAATTTACACTGAAACCATAAGTTACTGCACAAGTAATCGCACTTGAATTGCTGCCACCCTCTATAATGTTTCACTTGTTTTCCCATACACACGGTCCAAACGAGTCCTAATCTCATGTGACAAGCACTTCCTGCCTCGCTAATGGAACAGCGGCTCACGTCATTGTTAAGTTGCACATTGTTGGTGTGCGTATAACAAACAGAATGACTTTTTTCTTGTTTAAATGTTATAACACAATTGCTCCTGTAGAGGAGTAACATCATACTTCAGAAATCTACTGTATTATACCATTAGAGCTCTTATTTTGAATGTCCCTTTCCAATGGGCGGTATCATGGGGAATCTGCATGATGGGTTCCATGATGGAAGTCATACTGTAATGGTTTCTTAGAAGTTTGGAACAGGAAGTAGTGACAGCAGAAGGAAGGGCATGGTTAGTGATCTCTTGAGCCCCCAGACTTTATGGCTGCTTGTAAAGCAATATGCCCAATGAATTGCTCCAAGGTAAGGTGTGCATTTTGTATGCATAGTGATTATCAGTAGGACCGAATGGAGATTTCTTGGACAACCCCCCTTAAGTCCACCACCCTACCAATCGACGAATCAAACCCTCAGACCATAATTATCTAGCAGACACTAAAAAGGATTTTTTCTCTGCCTTAAACCTTGTACATTTACACACAAGTATATTGTAGTGCTGGGGTTTTTGTGGGATAAAATATCTATCTTTCCATCTCCATTTGTGAATACTGTATGTGCACGCTTCTGATGTTATGTCTGTGTTTACATATGTATATTTCCATACATCGCATTGCATTTATTGTAATGCATTTATTATAATTTACGGTTGAACACTGTGAGGAGCTGAGAGCCCTCCCATCCCAGTGTGCAAATGTTTATTAGCCACAGAACTTGAACACACTTGGCAGTCAACCTTCACTAATGCTTATTGTCAATATGTTGATTTTAATGCATGAATATACACACTAAGTGATTCTTTTAAATACAGTAATTAGCTCAAATGATTGTGACTCTCTGTAGATTGGCTTTGCTGTTTCTCCTGCTCTATCCCCACTCAAAATTACCCCTGTTCGAGTCCATTTATAGCCTCTGTTCTGTAATCTATTACACCAACATGTGATTTTTGCAAAAAATTTAGCTCTTTATTGTCGTACGACAAACAGAAAGGCAGAATTTGTCAATTTCACAGCTTTTATTTAGTTAAGTTTGCTAATTCACTGATCCATTCCAGTTATCCCTCCCTCTATGAGACTGTTCCGCTGCATTCGAGCGTATGCACATTTGTGTTCCTGTTAAATGAAGAAGTCTGAATCAAGATGAGGCTGCAGTGCCCCCCTGGGGGCCCCAAATTAAACATAAAAAACTGTATCGAAAAATGTTTACTCTCTCATCTGGGAGAATGACATTGTTTCAAAAATGTCAAATATCATTGGAATATTGGCCTTAACCTTTCAAGATAAACATTTCATGGAGATAGCTGACAGCTGGAGAGGTCAGTTTTTTAAGTCATTAAGATTTGATCTGGGACCACTGGCCCTCTCAAACACGTGAGCTAATATGCGCCCAGACAGAGCAAGATGGATCACCCCTGGCAGTGAAATTTATAATAATTGGGTGAGAATACATATCTCCACATTTGGTTTCAACCAGCACCCATTTTTTGGCCAGCTTTTCATTATTCCTGACAGGAATTGTCACTATAATCAATTCATCAATGTAAGGCAGAGATAAATGGCTCAACAAGAAATAGACAGGACTGCCTACCCCATCTGATAAGGGGAATTGTCTTTTTTATACATCCTCATATTACAGTGTGAAGGCTGCTTGGACCACATGGACATCTTTTTCAATTTAGTTTGTTTCAAATATTAATGGCAACATGATGTGACCTATTCATGAGGCAGAGCTGAAGCAAAGAGAGACTCAGCTCATTTAGAAGAATGAGGCCCCTGGACCAAGTTCAGCTTCCCATACGGTTTACAATGAACTATGAACATATGGCCAGCCCATGCATTTTAAAGTGCCCTCTTTCTTCATTCTTTTACCGAGCCAAGACCTTCAATATCTGAAAAAAAAGTATAGTCTGTGTAATAAAAAATGAGAACCCCCAGTATAATTTATAGCATGGATTTTCAACTGATTGTGAACCAGGGACAACCCTTCTGACTAATTACATAACGCCAGGACCACCACTGAATAAAAATACTGATTCCCACATTGCAACTACATTACTGAATCCATGGTCAGGGACCACCAGCAATGTCCTCACGGACCACAAGTGGGCCACGGACCACTGGTTGAAAACCCCTGATGTATAGGGTTAGGTTGTAAGGGGCCTTGAATAGCTTCCTGTTTCTAATTATTTTTCTTGGCAATCTATTGCCATGACAAATGTATTTAAGTAATGGCAGTTCTTTCTCTTTTTTCTTTGATGAAATCAGAATGCATCAGTAGACTTTACCTTGGCCTTCTCTATCCGTAATATACTGTGCAGCTATAGGTGACATCTTCTAATCACAGAGGCGAAAGTGTGCTTGTCAGGACTTAATTTAGTTGAATTAAAGGAATGAACTGCCTTGAGGGTTCTCTGAATTGCTTTGCGTGGTCCAATTAGCAACTCATACAATTGATATTTTGTGAACTTGTGAAAACACATGGGCCTTTGTTGGGAACCATTTGTAGGACCCATCCTGTGATGACTCTGACCCCAGAGAACACTGGCGTCCACTCTGTTAATCAAATTCCAATTCAATGAAATTGAATCAGTCTGCAAAATAACATGCATTCATTTACTACTAATGTTTTCCCCTCCTACCCTTATTTAACCATGTATTCATTCATTTACCTTTTCATTTTACCTCAGGCTAAAAGCAGCATCCTTGGGTTTGACTTCAATGAAGCAAGCTTTTGGCAAATAAATGAACCACTTTAAAGAAACCTGATGAAAAATGAAAAAAATAATAATACAAAAAAAAATATAGATAATAAAAAGAATAAATATATATAATAAAAAGGCCAGTTCATCACTGTAACCTGTATGCTGAGCGGTATGAGCTAATGCTGTCCAGGTCATAGCATATCTAGGGCAGTTGCTCCACTTGACTTGGGTCCCCGATGGCTGCAGTGCTCCCTGCATCTCTCCCACGCCGCCTCAGAGCGCCTGCTAGAGCGTTCACGTGTGTCCATCACTGTTCCATTCCGTCCCTCATAATACTCTGCTCAGGTCGTATGCTGTTCGCACGTTGCATGCTCCCATTTCAAACTGCTAGTCGCACTAGCGTTAGTTCTTTATGTTTACAGAAACAGATGTAAACAGAAATTGTGTTCCCAGCATTAATGGTAAGTATAACCCAAAAGGCTTATATATATTAATAACAGGTTCATTCGAAATTAGTACAAAATAACTGCTGTGCGCTGCTGTCATCCCAAGACTCTTTTCTCTTTGAATTTTGTTGATCATTTCATACATCTGACACCAAAGTTGAACAGTTAAATGTTACAATGAAAAAAATCAACAGCTCTCTCCTTCCCACAGCAGTGATAAGAGTATCTCGGCCCGTGACTCTTCCCACATGGAGCCCTGGAGCCCCAGCAGTAATCAGCTCCCGACCTCCTCACTCCTCCACCCACACCCCTCCTGCTCACTCCTCCACCCACACCCCTCCTCCTCACTCCTCCACCCACACCCCTCCTGCTCACTGCTGCACTTCGCCCCAACTCCTCTCCCCAGCCCCAGAAAGGATAAACTGAACAAACGCCTCTTCTACTTTTTAAATGACTCTGGCTCAGTCCGCACCCTCAGTTCGTGGGGAACTGGGGTGGTGTAGAGATGTGGGGTGGGGGGAGGGATGGGATGGGAAGTCATCCAAGGTCAGCTCCTCGTGGGTCAGGAGTCAACACTGGGTGGTGCTAGGTCAGCGACTTTAAGGTCAAGTAGGTGAAGCTTACTGCAGGTCATCGCTCTTCTGTCCTGGTAAACATGAAGCTTACTGTAAAGCTCAGAGCACAGAGCGACCACAAACATGCCTCTCTTGTCCTCAAATCACCCACGGTCACACCCAGAGACTCTTTCAACATCACTGGCAGAAACGAAAAGTCACATTGGAGGAAGCCAGAAGAAAACCGCCATCGTCAGAAAGGGAAGTAAAACGTGTGCCCACAGAAAATGACTTAACGTCAACCACAGGAAGAGTTTATGTAAAGACGGAGGACCCGTGCCTCCGTTTTAGCTCAGAGTTTCAGAGCATAACTTATTTATGCATGACATTGTGTAATACAACAATTGCAAGTGCATATCCCATATCAACTGAAGCACAGAGCTGGACACATTTGCTGTAGCTTGTTAAAAACAATGTGATACTGAATCAGGTCGGTTGTTATAGTTGTTATATATATATGTTTCTGCCAGGTCACCTTGTAAACTTGTAAACATTTTCATTCAATTTGCCCCCATGTTAGGTTGGAATCCAAAAGCTGAACAGAAATGTATCTTTAGAAAAAAACTTTTTTTTTAAAAACCCCATTCCTAAAAATACTTATTTTGTATAGCACAAGTATGTATTTTACATAATGTGCCAATTCACTCTCGTTTTTTCTTACTCAAGCCTGGAAACTCAGTCGTTGCTTTATGCAAGTTCCCTTTTCAGTGCCATTCTGGCCAGTGATGTGTGTTTTGTAAGCAGGCTAGGTGAATGACAGAATAGAGAAATGCAGGACAGGAAGAAAAAGAGCCTGTATGAAACTTGCAATAAGGAGAAGTGGTAGTGATGATATTTTAGTTTGTCATTGAACAAAATTACAATTATACAATAATTACAATCTAGCAACTATATTACAATAGTGGAACTATTGTAATATAGTTGCTAGACTAGCCCTGGAAGCAAATGTAATTTGCTGCCGCTAGGGTGCGTCTAGATTTCTAGGCTAGAACATTGAACCATTTGTATTGAAATTGTAATGGTCTCTCTCAAAATGTCAATTATCAGCTTCATAATAGAGGGCTCTATCACTTCAGTGGGAAAAGGGTTAGAACATTAGACATAGTGCCTTCACAATAAAAGAAATAAATACATTTTGCCCTGTAGGAATCCATTTTCCCCCTCTTTGATATCCTTCACAGCTTCATTTTAAAATAGCCCTTGATCTACTTTTGTTCTGACAGCTCACCCTCAGCAATGACCAAAAAAAGAGATAAATAAATAGTCTATGTGCCTGTCAGGTGCCAGTTAATGCACTGAGGATGCCTGGCCTGCCGCTCCTCACACCCACTTTTACTGAACAGAGCTCAGAACACACAGAGTTCTCCTCACTTACTCACAGGCCCAAACACCCCCACCCCTACTCCCACCCCCACCCCCACCTCCACCCGTCCTCCTCCACACACACTCCCACCTCTTGTCAGAGGGTGCATACGCTGAACTCAGGACGAGACTCTCCTCAGATCAATTACCCAGCCTGAGTCGCCGAGCTGCTGCATCAGGCAAACATGGGATTAATTACGGGGGACAAGTTGGCTCGCCGGCACGGGCCGGCCTCACCAAAGGAGGGCTGACGACCCTCATTGCCGGGGCCAAGGCAGAGTGTTTGCGGGAGCGACACCATCAGAATCCGACAGGAGCCCCCTCGTGCGCGCCCCTTATAGCCCCCGAACCCCCTCTCCCTCTATCCCAAAGTCATCTCATTAATTATGCCTTTATTTCTCAGA
This sequence comes from Alosa alosa, assembly GCF_017589495.1. Lineage (NCBI taxonomy): Eukaryota > Metazoa > Chordata > Actinopteri > Clupeiformes > Clupeidae > Alosa > Alosa alosa. The sequence goes on along the minus strand of NC_063206.1, from coordinate 26,490,605 downwards.
CACAGCTCTCATGAGTGGTGCTCCCTATTCTCTCTTTCCCTCTCTCCCTCCCTCTCCCTCTCTCTTTCTCTCTCCCTCGTTCTCTCTTTTGTCTTCTTTTGGAGCTTTGTGAGTACAGTGGCAGAGCCAGACTGGGTTACTATGGCTGGTGCCCTCAAAAGAAAAGAGATAATTTTCTCTCTCTCTCTCTCTCTTTTTTCTCTCTGCTCTGCACTCAGTGACAATGATCATGCCCAGTGTCTTTTTTAATGGCGTGGCTGATAGCTATCAGGCCTGACCCTGTCGCTGTGGTTATGAAGTGCGAGATGTTTTGCAGGTTGAGTTTAATTGTCATCCCCGCGGTGTTGGCTGTGGTTAATTATACGGATTTGTCAGTGGCATTTATGTGGTCAAAAGGTCGACCCAGTCCTCATTTTTCAATAGCAATTTTCTTTGCAGTTATTTATCAATGTTATGAGAGAGAGGGAGATAGAGGGGTCTGTAAAACGACACATGTTCACGAGGGACAAAGTGAGGTCACTGTTAGAAGCACAGAATCATCTGTGCTCCTTTACAGAGTCCCAGGATGTGTGCACTCATCATAAAAAAAACATTGACGTTCCTATTTACTGGATCACCATCAAAATGCTGTGGTCATTCCTGCTGATCATTGCATTTTAACTTTAAAATCTTAATGTCCTAAAGATGATGAAAGGAATTAAGACTGGAGCAACTCTGCTTTGAATTTCAAATTGCTCTCAATTCCACTGTGGCCAGCGTCTATGATGAGTTCAATAACCATGTGCATTGTCAGCAGAACCCCATAATAATATACTGAATACATTACTTTGAATCCTTTGAATGCAGGAACAGTAGCTGTTAAAAATGGTGATAAAATGGAACCTTATTTCATTTAGCACCCAGAAGAAATGTTGAGCTGCCAAAAAAAGGCGACACCATGTTCCATGACAGTTTAATTTAAGAGATCAAGACATTAATCTTAAACACCAAGATTGCATGTTGCATGTCATGCAGATTTAAAATGTCACTCTGCACAAAATGAGCACTCTCAAATTAGGAAACTGCACATTCACGAATAACATGTAGCACAGCGAGTAGTCATTTGACTCCTCCACATATAACCTTTGCAATCACTTTGGAAAATGAACACATTGTTTGACCAATAGATTATCTTTAAATGGACTCCAAGTTTCCACGGTGTATGTCTTTAATATGTTTTTATACTCGGTAGTGTAATTTCATGCTTAGCCACACTACTGCTACGAGCCTCTATTGAACTAAATTACAGCAATCTCAAGGCAGTGATGAGCATTAAGCTCTGTGAAGGGCCTACTGCCTACTTGAGGCACAGTCCTTTTCCTTTGGCAGGGCCCCCTTCCTGCCTACTTGAAAAACTTCATTCAGCCTTCGGCTGGAAGGCAGCCAGATTACCCCTGTTCTAGTGTGAATCGCCAGTGCCCCTAATACATGTGAATGTAGTAATGGCCAATAGATCGGGAGTGCAAACTTTTACAACCCAGCAAGTCCAGGGTATTTGTCTCCGCTCGAGGGATTAGCTGTGTGCAAAGGCACAAATCAAAGAGAGGAATAGCACATTTGCTGCACTAGCCTATCCCTCCTCTGATAAGGGAGAACTAAAAGGAGAGGTATAGGGATGTGAAGAGTGCTATACTCACCATTGACATTTGGATGCTCTATTCTTACCGTGTTGGATTGTATTTTGTCCAAGACTTTTAGGCAAGTGATGATAAGACCCTATAACCAGTTAGATTCCCTACTCCTTAGCACATTGCTTCTCACGAAAAAAAAAAAAAAAAATATATAATATCTTGCCACAGAGGAGAACCTTGTGTTGCTGGATCCAAGTAATTGCTGTTCCAAAATTATAAAGGAAAAAGATGCCTCCTGCTGAAAGCATGGGAGGACATCCATCCTTTCCAACTGGGCTTGTCGGCTTTTGGCAGTCATTCAACAGAATCCTAACGGCTACCCGCTGATACCTAACAGTAACCTGCACATTTGGTATCACATTTTTGGTCACATGTATGCCAGCTACTCAACAACTAAAGTCACAAATCCCATTAAGACTGTAAGTTTTTTTTCACCCTATGGTCTTTGGAAGGAATGGTGCCTCTGTGTGTGTGTGTGTGTGTGTTTGTCAGATACTAAAGTCAGTTTCCCACTCCACCTAGTGGTGCCTTGGCCATTTAAATGCACAAGAGAGGCTTTCCAAATGCAGCATAATGAAATACATGCATTATGTAATGGTGTGCATACTGACAGCCCAGACAAATATGACAATAAGAAATATAATGAAACGGATGGTTTCAGAGAAGAATTAGATTCCAGTTGACAGGATGAATATACCAAATAAAAGCAACTATTTATGTGATTTTGTAAAGTCACACGTGGGGGTCACTGAGAGAAAATGGACTAAATGGAGTAGTAATTTCAAATATACACAGGAGAGATATTAAATTCCTTGTGCTATAGGTAGGGATATTTCACACAGCGGCCAATCAACAACAAAGCCTAACCAATCAACTTTTGTGGACAAAAAAACATCACCAACAGAGCAGCCTTTAAGAGCATTTTGTTGGGGTAATCAAGCAGCACCTACCACATGGATGTTTCTTTGAATTCGGCCCACAACACCTCCAGAAGGCTCAACAGTGGTACCTGGCACAGCGTCCCAAACCCACCCCCACCTTCCTCTTCATTTCTGTGGCCATTTATGATCCGATCAGCAACATAACCGTAAGCTCTTGATGCATGCACCCACTCATAACAACAAACAACTACAAATTCTTCTGTCATTCCTCTTGTGGCCATTTATGATTTGATCAGCAACAAATCCAAACAAAACGCAAACCCTTGATGAGGGAACCAGCAAGTACCAGCAAATGCTTTAGTAAGGTGAATGTTCAGATTAACATGTAACATGAGGACAAACGAGTATACAAGTTATTGTGCACATACAGCCTCTCACTCAACTTGACTACAGTTACATTTCCCATTGTTTGGCAAAAGCAGACACCAAGACCATTGATCGGAACTATTTTTGGGGCAGAGGATGAACAAACAGAAATCAAAATGTACAATAGAAATAATTCCTTCTGATTTTGAATCCTTTACCAACCCCACTCTCACTCTATAATTATAACACAATAAATACAGTATAAATTACTATAAACTAAAATAATTACCGTGTATATAATAATTATAATTAGTTCAATATGGGTTTGGTTATGGTCATGGGATTTTGCAGACACCGTTGTCCAAAGCGACTCACACCATGTGAACATTACATTAGTTAAAAAGTAATAGTTTAAAATAAAGTGGAGAAAGTCTACACAATTGTATGGCCACTATATTTACTTATATATCCTTTCCACAAACAAGGGTGCACTTTTTATGCTTTTTGAGTTTAAGTTAGTGCTTGCCTTTGCATGTTTTAGTATTTTCTAAATCCTTGTTACATCTCTCCTCCATAGAAAATCTTACAGAAGGGGGCTTTTAGCCCACCTGTGTGTATGAGGTCTCCCCTCAGGGCTCATGCATTTTCATAAACATCAATACCAAACGCTGCCATACAACCAATTATAGATTGTTGTCTCAGGCCTAAACACCCACGGAGAGGGGGAAAATCCATTGTGTGTTATGCCCTGGCTTCAGCGAATTAATTAACTAGTTTGCCGCCAGGTTAAATTGGCCCATTTCTCTGTGTGATGGGGTAAATTGTGTCCCTGGGATGTCAGGGGGAGGAGACCAGAGACCATCTGCTTGCTTACCTGTCAGAGGGCTGCACAAAGGCCCAACCTCTGTGATGCCATTTCAGCAGCTTAACCTCTGGCTCCGACTCAGACAGGCACCTATTCACACTGTGATCGCTGTCATACAATTATTAGGCTATTTAGTCTGCATTGATCTGAGAACAATCAAGCCTATATATCCACCAAAAAAGATACCAGACCAGAAATATTCACCCACCAAAACACAAAATAAATGGCCATTCATCTGTGGCTCATTTGTTTCTACTGTAGTGTTTGTTATCATGTGCTTTTACAATGTGTGCTAAATAAATGAGAGTGGTGTTAGACACTGTTTCATGTTGAAAAGCAGGGCCATTACATTTTCTACCAATAAATGTAGCTTGATGATTCACCATTTAAAGTTATATGATGTAAGCTAAGCTGCATGGATGATGAATGCATGTAGAAAAGTGTCAATTTGCTTTGAAGGCATTTAGCACAAAAGAGCCTGCTCATCTGCAGTATTTTCAATATGTTCAGATATTATGGTAATAGAAGCAGGTCAGTGTCTTATGAGTGGGACTATATTGAAATGTTCTCTGTATTGTAATTGAAGTTAATAACATGAAACTTGCTCAGTGCAAAGGTTTTCCATTGTGGAGTAAAAAGGGGGCAGGTTGTTGGGGGTGCTGTGTTTTAATCAGACCGCACCCACACAGACACACACACACACACACACACACACACACACACACACACACACACACACACACACACACACACACACACACACATTGTTGTTGTTACACACACACAGGGGTGTGAGGATATAAGAACACTGTCATGTTTAATACACATTTAATACTCATTTGAATAGAGTCTATTTTCAAATCTTTCCAAATGTACAATCACTTGAAGATTATCATTGAAAAGTATCATCATGGTGACAAACATATATTCTTTCATTCTAGGGTCTCACAAAGGCAATGGAATTTCTTCAAGGCCTTCAATGGCTCCAAAATCTGATACTGTAAGTGCAATACCAATCAGTAGCTATATGACTTGTCTCTATAGATCCAGTGACAGTCTATGTCTTTCCATTATCGATCTTTTCTTTTATGTTAGCTTTTCACTGTCAAACACTGTTTATGTACGTTACAATGGTTAAAGTCTGGTGCAACCCAATGTATTCCTATCCACCATTCAATCAGATATTTTAATATGTAAGAAAGAGCCAAGCATTATTTACAGGCTGGTAAATTATTCAGTTCCACCCGTTGTCCTGCCAAATTGTATTCTACCTCAATCCCATTTGGCAGCTGATTTCCCTCATGGAGTACCCGTTTGTGCATCAGTCAGGTTTGGACTTGTGTGGACTATCCCAGGATCTCCACAGATGTTTCCTGAGTCAAAACATCAGTTCTACCAGACAGGGTCAGCCAGGAGAACCGCATTAGTTCATTTCATCCAACATTGTAAGAATAATAATAGTAAGAAATCGCTTTTGAGAGGGGATATTCTTTCCAGAATGATTTAACAGTATTGCAGCATTTCATACTTATTTTCTCAGTATCTTCTAATGAACTAATTACAATGTAAAACAATACAACTGCCTCAGGAACTCTGTTGCCGCTGCATAATGTTGCATGGCTGTTGATATCACCATTAAAGTCTACATAGAGAGGACAAATGAAACTCTGAAAAGGTTATACTTTCTGTTTGCTTATTTTAATTTTCATACCGTTAATTCACAAACATCTCACATAAATAGTGATATGCATTACCAAGTGAATAGCTTATGTGCACATACTTGTAGCACAGACAGGGTAGAAAATTGAGCACACATGACACACTCAAAAGGGGACAAAACTGAGAAAAGAAAAATGGTGCCTAGTTCAGCTTGATTCATGTGTTAGCTACTCTGAGACAGACCCAATCCCTGTCCAATTACTATTCCTAAACATGCCCGGGGAATCCTTAGCACATAGCACAGAAGTGGCAGCAGAACTACTCCCAGACACCTGTAGGTTATACTGGCTACGGTGGCAGCTGTTTCAAATCAACCAATCAATAAAAAATTGCCCGGCTGCACGAGGGCAAGAGAGTGGGAAGGCTGAGCAGCTCTGATAACTAGGTCACCGAGGACATGACTTTATTTCTCCAGCTTTAGAGAGCAATGCAACCTGTCATAGACAGTCCCGGGCTTCAGACTGACCACATTCATTTCCCTTTTGTTGAAGCACAATAAGAGTAGAAGGGCTTCGGTCTGACTGTGCACAGCACACAAGCTGAGGTCAGTGCAGGAGGCATTTAAGCATGAATCTGAAAACTAAAATAGCTAAATAGCATTTGTCATTATTGTTCATAAAGGAGCATACTGTTCTGCATTGCATTGAAAGGCAACAATACAGACCACATTCAATATGCTAGACTTCAAGCACACTGAAAGCATTTTGTGTTTTGTGTTCATAGATTACATTTTCACAATTTTCATGTAACCGCAGTTCAGCCACTATTGCGGTATTTAATTACATCATTTATGGCATCAAACAAGACAACTTCGTGAAATATTAATCAGTTTTCTGCCATAGAGGGATTACATAATAACTGGGTCATAACCTGGTTAATATACATCTTGACATCACGTCAAAACTTGTTTCATCTTTGCCCATTGTTCCTACAGAATTATAACTAATTAATGTTGGTTGTGATCAGAGCCCTATATGGCACTGGTTGTGATAACAGCACACCCTGAAGAAAGGATCTCAGAATTTCTAGAACAGCTTTAGAATGCTAGAAAGATTGCACCAGGATCTACCAGTGAGCCGTTGACTGTAAATGACCTCTTTGGCTTGAGTATGGTTTTACCTCTGTCAAGGATTTCTGTGAAATGTCTAGCCTCCATAATCATACAACATGCAGGGCACTTATATATCTTACTAGCTGAGAATGTATGGGCATTCATGTGATTGAAAGCCTTAGAGTCATTACAGTTTGGTAAGTATGAAAATAATTCCCTGCTTACTGTTGTATTGTGACAGAGAAACATGCTGGACACCATGACAACAGCTCACTTTCACTTCAGTTTGGTGTTGACTTCAGCATTTGACCAATCAAAACATGGCACCAGGGTTCCCTTTACTGTGGTTTTCAATTCGCATTATGCATGTATATTTGGCATGCAAACATATATGATTGCTCTCACACATATGTGGGTAACTCATGAAATTATAGGTCGCTTGTGTATATCACCTTGTTTGTAACTAATTATTTTTTCCTCACAGCCAAGGTTTGTAACCATAAAGCAATCATGAAGTTTGTAACCATGTAGCAATGTTGGAATTTCTAGGCTATTTTACTACGGACTGCTCATTTTTTATGATAATGTTGTTTATTGATTGTAGGTAATCTTTAGACTAAAATGTCTACTAAATATAAACGTAAACATAAACAAGTTGACCTGCCCATGAAGAGTAGAATTCCTGTGCACATAGTTGTAAAGGCTAGAGGCCATGGAGCCTGCCCTCTCAGCCTGAGATGAAGGGGGTGGGCAAAAGAGTAACCATCATGAAAATAACAGAAGTGTATATTTTAGAGCAGAACATGAAAACCACTGTCATCAACCCCAGAGAGTGGTTTCAGCACCATGGAGAGCATCACAGGGGGCCAGAGCTGTGAAGCTCTGCAGAGTCTCATTAACTAGACTACCTGGAGTGGACTACACACAGGTTAATATTCTGAACATGTCTTCCATGTGTTAAAAGGAACATGTATGATTTTGCTTTTGTATCATGATTACCCCTGGCAAGGGTACCAAAACATTTTAAACATTTATAAACAATAATAATATGGTATATCAGTCATTATATTCAGTGATACACATATACACATTTACAACTATCTGTTTAGAATATTTTAATGTTTGTCATATGTCACCATTTTCATATTAGCTTTTGATGATCAGTGTTGAATGAAATGCCGATTTTTACCACAAGACTAAATGCAAATACACTGTTTATAGATACACTGAAAATAGAGTAATTAGATAGATACACAACATGATGGGATAATTCGTTTTGGTAAATGATGGTGTTTATTAGAAATAAAATGGTAGTTCTGGAAGCGATCATTGAAAAATCAGATACATTGACTTTTCAAAGTGAGGCAGTGGGAGCTATTTAAGTTATGCATTTGTCATCCAGTTGCCTTCTTGCCCTTTGGAATGCCAAAGGTGAAGAAGACTGGTAATTATTGTGGGGCTTATTCACAAGGGAGAGTGCTTGCATGCAGGTTGCATCAAAAATGGCACTTGGCCAGATCTACTGCCAAGAGCATGGCACAAGCCGCACATGTGCTCCCAATCAGATGGAAGAGGACACTTAAATCCGTACCAGTCACAAAGCCCAATAGGATTATTTCCCCCCAAATCAGAAAGCGTATAGCATTTCTGAAGTGCCCTATGTGATTGGATTCCATTTTGATTTTACTGAGATTTCTTTATTGGCTGGGGTCCATGTTCATAATCATGAGCCATATTGGGGTGAAGGTATGTATGTCAAAACTGATGCTTGCCATTGGATGAACAGTGAACAGTGCAGAATTCTGTTCTTTCTCACTGAAGGAAAAATAGGAATGTTGTGACAATGACTGCACATTTCTGTAATGTTCTTCCAAGCCAGTGGCAGCATTGGTAACAAAAAAGGTCTCAACATAATTTAAATCATAGATATATTTAATAGAAATAAAAATAATAGATGTTTAGATTGTATGTGAGAATCTAAGTGACTGAATGATAAAATATATCATAAGTGCAGATATCCCTGCAGGGATCCTCTGTAATAGCAGGCTGTACATCTAATGAAAGGAATTCACTGGCTCTTAAACAGGTTAAGGGCATATACTGTACAGTCCAAAATGCATTACCATAAACTGCATTGCACAACAGTTAGTTATGGTTGATTGATTTGATTGGACAAGGGGCATACCATGAGTGATGATATTTACTATAATTGCATTGTGATGCTTTACTGTGTGTATCACTCTGCTTTACAGAGCTTAACAAGCACCTCTCGTGTGATATCGCTCCAATTGCACATTCCCTGCTGTAAACACAATCTTTCATATGACCTTAGGAGAAAGTTCCTAGTTGCCAACAGCGGCTGCAGAGGTCAGAGGAAACAAGCAGACTGACACATGCATCTTTAATATCAGCTAACCACAAATACTCTGGGGAATTGTATGCCCTTCAATCCATCCATCAGCCACAGCCCTTCCACAAGATTCAGTTTTATCTGTATGAGTGCTTCCTTTAAGTATAACAACCTTTGCCTCACCAAAGACCTCATTTGACTTTTATCTTCCGCTGTCTAGTTTAAAATGTTTACAAAATGTTTGACATTTCATTAAGAATACACATGGCCAAAGCTTTGTTTCTCTTACAAGCAGGAGAGCAAATCTGAAAGGCTTGCCAGTCACAGCATTTGTCTTTGTGACTGGCTATTGATTCAAATATATTTATTCATCCACTTTCATGATTACAAATTGTACACTGTTTTTTTAGGGAGAGATCAAGGTTAATCAATGTTTTATATATTTTTGCATTTACAATCAATGCATCTGCAAAGGCAGTGTCAACATGACAAGCAAAACGTTGCATGCTTTATAAGTGCAAAAAAAAGACATGAACTATTCCTACCAGTTTTGATACTTGCATTAGTATTCTGCCACTCCCATTGTTGTGATATTTCCTTTAAAACCAGTCTAGTATCCAATCATTCACACAGTACGGTACGGTACGGTAATTATGCTGATCATTATCCACAAGGGAGGATGGTTGCATCTCTTTAATCAAAAGTTTATCCTCCAGAAGCATGTTTGTAGTTCAGCAAAGTTCTGCCTGTCAGGCAAAGCATTGTGCCACAGATGGACAGGTGGTTGATTTATTTTCTTGATAATTATGAGGAGCAGAGCAAAGCTTTTGATGTTTTCTAAAAAAGAAAACAATTTACAAACCCCAAGTTCACAGAGAGTGTAGGCATTATCAGCGAGGCATCTTTCAAACAGGCATGAATACATTAGCTGGAATGTGCCTAAGACAAGCACATTGGCTCAATTTAGAAGTTATTCTATTCAACATTTGAGGGAAAAAATGGCTAACGTCTGCCACATAATGAGAAAAAATCTAGCAGTGATTGGTCCAGTTGGAGCCAGAGAAGTATAAAAAAAAGTCTTATGTCTTCCAGGCTGGAATAATTCTTGCTTTATTAAAAGTTTTGAGTTCAGCAACTTTCACAATCCTTACACACACATGCCTTAAAATTCCACCATGCTGACTGCTCATATCCCTGTCTCCAGTGGTCTTCTTGGGTGAGCTCTCCCTAGTTAAGGTTAGGAGTTATGACAGCAGATAAAAAAAAACAGATATGTGAAAACCCCCTTTTTCCATGTACAACAGCATTTTTTTACACCACCACATTTATTATAATCTATTTATTACTGTGATTTGCTACCTTCAACGCTGGACTTTTCCCCATTGTTTTCATTTTAAAACTAACTAAAACTAAGATAAAATGCCAAAAGATTATTTGTTTTATACTTCTATTTACCCATCTTACCAAAGGTGCCAATACACACCCACACATGTTTAGAGTATTTAATATTTGATACATGTTTGTTTTTTACTTCTGTGTGGATATGAGTTTTTTTTTGTTTGTTTGTTTCTAGTTCCTAAAAACTGAATCACAAACATGATCTTTGAGTCACTGCTTCCAATGCGCCATTACCATTCATTCAGCCTCCTCGACAAGATGGCATGGATGTTGAGCCCTGACTTTCTCCACTCCACAATAATTAAAATGTCTGGGGCGAGAGGAGTCAGATTAAGCAAGTGGCCTAATCTCTGACCCAGTTTTTGAAAGGGTAATTTGGTTTGACAACACATTAAATGGATTGCGCCCAGTAAACAGCAAGAGCGAGATAATTTTGAGCTCAATAAAATTCTAGGCAAGAGCACTACATTTTCCTGTCTCCAAAAATTTCCACCCCACCCCATCCCACCCAACCCAACACTAAATATTAAACTATACCAAACACACAGCCATTTCCCCTCTTTGTTGTAGAATACTTGCATTACTTATTAAGACATAAATCAAGCGCCTAAACTCTCTTGTGGTTGACAATAACTTGAAATCATACTAATCTCTGACACAGCGGGTTCTTGATGGCTCTGTAAAAACTGAGCATCATTGCTTAAGGCAAGGTGAGGGGGATAATCATCCGCCATAACTCATGTTTAATATCTAAATCCCAGGGGTGCAGAGGGAAGGGCGGCAGGTGTCCTTGCTGGGAACCGTCTCCATTCCCCCTCGCCCCCCTCACTCATAAATGAGCATTGGTTACCACACACACAACACGCTTTAAAATTAGGGCCTTGCAGTGCGAGAGATAAACAGGCAATGATCTTTCATTACACTGTCAGTTTTGTGACAGGATAAAAAAAGTGTTTCCTCATAAAAGTGTCAATGATTTCCACCCCTTTTATGGCTGTGGCTTTGGAAATCATTTTTTGCACAATTGTTTTTATTCTGCACAGCAGAGACCAAAAAAAAAAAAAAACAAGATTTGAAGATCCAAAATGGTTGGAAATTCTATTAAATTATCTAAAAATTGGTTTACAGGTTTTATTGTATGAGTTCCACACACATTTCTTGTTATTGAAAAGTTCAGTCATTGTCATACTTTCTAAGAAATCATCATTTTAAGCTAATGAGATTCCCACAATAACAAATGTTCCAATAGCTCAGCTTGTGGACTAAGGTGCAAGCTATTCCATTAACGTTTGATATCCAATGTGTGTGGTGGGACAGTGTGTGTGTGTGTATTATTTGTGCAATTAACATAATACATCCAGGGGAATGTCCATATATACTTTGGGTTGCATTCAGTAGTTTTTTTATTTTGTGTTATTTTGCACAAATGATTGAAATAGTATACAATTTAGCATACATAAAATAATGGTCAAAATATGGCATATTTAATAAGAACTAAATTGGTGTCTACATTTAAAACGTTTTCTGTACAGTGTGAAAAAGCAGCAGTTTCAGTAAACATGTGTTAAGCCTTCAGTTTACACTACATTAAATAACATGTTCGATGACCATATGTGCACATATGTTCTCTGCCTTATTATTCACATGGAGCATAAAGATGCTGCAGCGTAATTATATCGGTTTCACAGGGCAATAGGTGTTGCTCCCAAGGCAGTTCCCAGATGATTCTGTGTGTTCAAGTAGACTCTCTATTACATGGTTGTTTAATCAGCTGTTCTGTAAGCCCAACATCTTGCCTGACAAGGAGAAGCATGGAAGTAGCTCTGCCCTATATATGTTTATTACAATAGCAAATCCACACACACACACATGTGGTGTCAAATCCACATTAAATAATACAAACTCAAAAGAAGTCCGCACACCGTGGATGTATACTGCAGATGATGGCTTTAATGCACTCCGGAGCATTAGTGAAGCAAGTAAGTAAGTGAAAGCAAAGTAAGAAAGTGAGCAGTGAGCTAAGTAAGCTAACATCCTCTGGCTGTTGTCCAGCCTGTATACCCCTTCAAGTCATCCCAGACAAGTCACTCTATGTTTACAGATAACTGACCAAGTAATATATGGTACTTCACCTTTGCCCTCTCATCCTGTTATTCATACATTCTTTAGGTTTTGCCATTCTTTAGGTTTTGCTTACATTTCCTGGCACCAAACCTTGTCTATGCCATTTTCTGCCAGGCCTGCTCTTTCACTTA